>NW_027440257.1:0-172334 GCF_031893055.1 Leptodactylus fuscus | reverse complement strand
TTGACAGCCCATCATAGGCTAGCTGGTGATCTTGCAACTTGAATCATGTCGGAGTTTGATTTTCCCCATAGGGTTTCATTGATCGTGTATTCTTGAGTGTAGCTCTGGCTGAGAAGGTCGCAGCCATGGGAAAGTTGACAGTTAAGCTATCTAGTGACAGCCCATCATAGCTAGCTGGTGATCTTGCAACTTGTATCATGTCGGAGTTTGATTTTCCCCATAGGGTTTCATTGATCGTGTATTCTTGAGTGTCGCTCTGCTGAGAAGGTCCCAGCCATGGGAAAGTTGACAGTTAAGCCTATCTAGTGACAGCCCATCATAGGCTAGCTGGGTGATCTTGCAACTTGTATCATGTCGGAGTTTGATTTTCCCCATAGGGTTTCATTGATCGTGTATTCTTGAGTGTAGCTCTGGCTGAGAAGGTCCCAGCCATGGGAAAGTTGACAGTTAAGCCTATCTAGTGACAGCCCATCATAGGCTAGCTGGGTGATCTTGCAACTTGTATCATGCCGGAGTTGGATATTCCCCATAGAGTTTCATTGATCGTTTACTCGGCAACTTCTATCAAGCAGGAGTTTAATTTTCCCCATAGCGCTTCATTGATCGTGTACTCTTGAGTGTAGCTCGGGCTGAGAACGACGCAGCCATGGGAAAGTTGACAGTTAAGCCTATCTAGTGACAGCCCATCATAGGCTAGCTGGGTGATCTTGCAACTTGTATCATGTCGGAGTTTGATTTTCCCCATAGGGTTTCATTGATCGTGTATTCTTGAGTGTAGCTCTGGCTGAGAAGGTCGCAGCCATGGGAAAGTTGACAGTTAAGCCTATCTAGTGACAGCCCATCATAGGCTAGCTGGGTGATCTTGCAACTTGTATCATGCCGGAGTTGGATTTTCCCTATAGGGTTTCATTGATCGTTTACTCGGCAACTTCTATCAAGCAGGAGTTTAATTTTCCCCGTAGCGCTTCATTGATCGTGTACTCTTGAGTGTAGCTCGGGCTGAGAACGACGCAGCCATGGGAAAGTTGAAAGTTAAGCCTATCTAGTGACAGCCCATCATAGGCTAGCTGGGTGATCTTGCAACTTGTATCATGTCGGAGTTTGATTTTCCCCATAGGGTTTCATTGATCGTGTATTCTTGAGTGTAGCTCTGGCTGAGAAGGTCGCAGCCATGGGAAAGTTGACAGTTAAGCCTATCTAGTGACAGCCCATCATAGGCTAGCTGGGTGATCTTGCAACTTGTATCATGTCGGAGTTTGATTTTCCCCATAGGGTTTTATTGATCGTGTATTTTTGAGTGTCGCTCTGGCTGAGAAGGTCCCAGCCATGGGAAAGTTGACAGTTAAGCCTATCTAGTGACAGCCCATCATAGGCTAGCTGGGTGATCTTGCAACTTGTATCATGCCGGAGTTGGATTTTCCCCATAGAGTTTCATTGATCGTTTACTCGGCAACTTCTATCAAGCAGGAGTTTAATTTTCCCCATAGCGCTTCATTGATCGTGTACTCTTGAGTGTAGCTCGGGCTGAGAACGACGCAGCCATGGGAAAGTTGACAGTTAAGCCTATCTAGTGACAGCCCATCATAGGCTAGCTGGGTGATCTTGCAACTTGTATCATGTCGGAGTTTGATTTTCCCCATAGGGTTTCATTGATCGTGTATTCTTGAGTGTAGCTCTGGCTGAGAAGGTCGCAGCCATAAGAAAGTTGACAGTTAAGCCTATCTAGTGATAGCCCATCATAGGCTAGCTGGGTGATCTTGCAACTTGTATCATGTCGGAGTTTGATTTTCCCCATAGGGTTTCATTGATCGTGTATTCTTGAGTGTAGCTCTGGCTGAGAAGGTCGCAGCCATGGGAAAGTTGACAGTTAAGCCTATCTAGTGACAGCCCATCTTAGGCTAGCTGGGTGATCTTGCAACTTGTATCATGTCGGAGTTTGATTTTCCCCATAGAGTTTCATTGATCGTGTATTCTTGAGTGTAGCTCTGGCTGAGAAGGTCGCAGCCATGGGAAAGTTGACAGTTAAGCCTATCTAGTGACAGCCCATCATAGGCTAGCTGGGTGATCTTGCAACTTGTATCATGCCGGAGTTGGATTTTCCCCATAGAGTTTCATTGATCGTTTACTCGGCAACTTCTATCAAGCAGGAGTTTAATTTTCCCCATAGCGCTTCATTGATCGTGTACTCTTGAGTGTAGCTCGGGCTGAGAACGACGCAGCCATGGGAAAGTTGACAGTTAAGCCTATCTAGTGACAGCCCATCATAGGCTAGCTGGGTGATCTTGCAACTTGTATCATGTCGGAGTTTGATTTTCCCCATAGGGTTTCATTGATCGTGTATTCTTGAGTGTAGCTCTGGCTGAGAAGGTCGCAGCCATGGGAAAGTTGACAGTTAAGCCTATCTAGTGACAGCCCATCATAGGCTAGCTGGGTGATCTTGCAACTTGTATCATGTCGGAGTTTGATTTTCCCCATAGGGTTTCATTGATCGTGTATTCTTGAGTGTAGCTCTGGCTGAGAAGGTCGCAGCCATGGGAAAGTTGACAGTTAAGCCTATCTAGTGACAGCCCATCATAGGCTAGCTGGGTGATCTTGCAACTTGTATCATGCCGGAGTTGGATTTTCCCCATAGAGTTTCATTGATCGTTTACTCGGCAACTTCTATCAAGCAGGAGTTTAATTTTCCCCATAGCGCTTCATTGATCGTGTACTCTTGAGTGTAGCTCGGGCTGAGAACGACGCAGCCATGGGAAAGTTGACAGTTAAGCCTATCTAGTGACAGCCCATCATAGGCTAGCTGGGTGATCTTGCAACTTGTATCATGTCGGAGTTTGATTTTCCCCATAGGGTTTCATTGATCGTGTATTCTTGAGTGTAGCTCTGGCTGAGAAGGTCGCAGCCATGGGAAAGTTGACAGTTAAGCCTATCTAGTGACAGCCCATCATAGGCTAGCTGGGTGATCTTGCAACTTGTATCATGTCGGAGTTTGATTTTCCCCATAGGGTTTCATTGATCGTGTATTCTTGAGTGTAGCTCTGGCTGAGAAGGTCGCAGCCATGGGAAAGTTGACAGTTAAGCCTATCTAGTGACAGCCCATCATAGGCTAGCTGGGTGATCTTGCAACTTGTATCATGCCGGAGTTGGATTTTCCCCATAGGGTTTCATTGATCGTTTACTCGGCAACTTCTATCAAGCAGGAGTTTAATTTTCCCCATAGCGCTTCATTGATCGTGTATTCTTGAGTGTAGCTCGGGCTGAGAACGACGCAGCCATGGGAAAGTTGACAGTTAAGCCTATCTAGTGACAGCCCATCTTAGGCTAGCTGGGTGATCTTGCAACTTGTATCATGTCGGAGTTTGATTTTCCCCATAGAGTTTCATTGATCGTGTATTCTTGAGTGTAGCTCTGGCTGAGAAGGTCGCAGCCATGGGAAAGTTGACAGTTAAGCCTATCTAGTGACAGCCCATCATAGGCTAGCTGGGTGATCTTGCAACTTGTATCATGCCGGAGTTGGATTTTCCCCATAGAGTTTCATTGATCGTTTACTCGGCAACTTCTATCAAGCAGGAGTTTAATTTTCCCCATAGCGCTTCATTGATCGTTTACTCTTGAGTGTAGCTCGGGCTGAGAACGACGCAGCCATGGGAAAGTTGACAGTTAAGCCCATCTAGTGACAGCCCATCATAGGCTAGCTGGGTGATCTTGCAACTTGTATCATGTCGGAGTTTGATTTTCCCCATAGGGTTTCATTGATCGTGTATTCTTGAGTGTAGCTCTGGCTGAGAAGGTCGCAGCCATGGGAAAGTTGACAGTTAAGCCTATCTAGTGACAGCCCATCATAGGCTAGCTGGGTGATCTTGCAACTTGTATCATGTCGGAGTTTGATTTTCCCCATAGGGTTTCATTGATCGTGTATTCTTGAGTGTAGCTCTGGCTGAGAAGGTCGCAGCCATGGGAAAGTTGACAGTTAAGCCTATCTAGTGACAGCCCATCATAGGCTAGCTGGGTGATCTTGCAACTTGTATCATGCCGGAGTTGGATTTTCCCCATAGGGTTTCATTGATCGTTTACTCGGCAACTTCTATCAAGCAGGAGTTTAATTTTCCCCATAGCGCTTCATTGATCGTGTACTCTTGAGTGTAGCTCGGGCTGAGAACGACGCAGCCATGGGAAAGTTGACAGTTAAGCCTATCTAGTGACAGCCCATCATAGGCTAGCTGGGTGATCTTGCAACTTGTATCATGTCGGAGTTTGAATTTCTCCATAGGGTTTCATTGATCGTGTATTCTTGAGTGTAGCTCTGGCTGAGAAGGTCGCAGCCATGGGAAAGTTGACAGTTAAGCCTATCTAGTGACAGCCCATCATAGGCTAGCTGGGTGATCTTGCAACTTGTATCATGTCGGAGTTTGATTTTCCCCATAGGGTTTCATTGATCGTGTATTCTTGAGTGTAGCTCTGGCTGAGAAGGTCGCAGCCATGGGAAAGTTGACAGTTAAGCCTATCTAGTGACAGCCCATCATAGGCTAGCTGGGTGATCTTGCAACTTGTATCATGTCGGAGTTTGATTTTCCCCATAGAGTTTCATTGATCGTGTATTCTTGAGTGTAGCTCTGGCTGAGAAGGTCGCAGCCATGGGAAAGTTGACAGTTAAGCCTATCTAGTGACAGCCCATCATAGGCTAGCTGGGTGATCTTGCAACTTGTATCATGTCGGAGTTGGATTTTCCCCATAGGGTTTCATTGATCGTTTACTCGGCAACTTCTATCAAGCAGGAGTTTAATTTTCCCCATAGCGCTTCATTGATCGTGTACTCTTGAGTGTAGCTCGGGCTGAGAACGACGCAGCCATGGGAAAGTTGACAGTTAAGCCTATCTAGTGACAGCCCATCATAGGCTAGCTGGGTGATCTTGCAACTTGTATCATGTCGGAGTTTGATTTTCCCCATAGGGTTTCATTGATCGTGTATTCTTGAGTGTAGCTCTGGCTGAGAAGGTCGCAGCCATGGGAAAGTTGACAGTTAAGCCTATCTAGTGACAGCCCATCATAGGCTAGCTGGGTGATCTTGCAACTTGTATCGTGCCGGAGTTGGATTTTCCCCATAGGGTTTCATTGATCGTTTACTCGGCAACTTCTATCAAGCAGGAGTTTAATTTTCCCCGTAGCGCTTCATTGATCGTGTACTCTTGAGTGTAGCTCGGGCTGAGAACGACGCAGCCATGGGAAAGTTGACAGTTAAGCCTATCTAGTGACAGCCCATCATAGGCTAGCTGGGTGATCTTGCAACTTGTATCATGTCGGAGTTTGATTTTCCCCATAGGGTTTCATTGATCATGTATTCTTGAGTGTAGCTCTGGCTGAGAAGGTCGCAGCCATGGGAAAGTTGACAGTTAAGCCTATCTAGTGACAGCCCATCTTAGGCTAGCTGGGTGATCTTGCAACTTGTATCATGTCGGAGTTTGATTTTCCCCATAGAGTTTCATTGATCGTGTATTCTTGAGTGTAGCTCTGGCTGAGAAGGTCGCAGCCATGGGAAAGTTGACAGTTAAGCCTATCTAGTGACAGCCCATCATAGGCTAGCTGGGTGATCTTGCAACTTGTATCATGCCGGAGTTGGATTTTCCCCATAGAGTTTCATTGATCGTTTACTCGGCAACTTCTATCAAGCAGGAGTTTAATTTTCCCCATAGCGCTTCATTGATCGTGTACTCTTGAGTGTAGCTCGGGCTGAGAACGACGCAGCCATGGGAAAGTTGACAGTTAAGCCTATCTAGTGACAGCCCATCTTAGGCTAGCTGGGTGATCTTGCAACTTGTATCATGTCGGAGTTTGATTTTCCCCATAGAGTTTCATTGATCGTGTATTCTTGAGTGTAGCTCTGGCTGAGAAGGTCGCAGCCATGGGAAAGTTGACAGTTAAGCCTATCTAGTGACAGCCCATCATAGGCTAGCTGGGTGATCTTGCAACTTGTATCATGCCGGAGTTGGATTTTCCCCATAGAGTTTCATTGATCGTTTACTCGGCAACTTCTATCAAGCAGGAGTTTAATTTTCCCCATAGCGCTTCATTGATCGTTTACTCTTGAGTGTAGCTCGGGCTGAGAACGACGCAGCCATGGGAAAGTTGACAGTTAAGCCTATCTAGTGACAGCCCATCATAGGCTAGCTGGGTGATCTTGCAACTTGTATCATGTCGGAGTTTGATTTTCCCCATAGGGTTTCATTGATCGTGTATTCTTGAGTGTAGCTCTGGCTGAGAAGGTCGCAGCCATGGGAAAGTTGACAGTTAAGCCTATCTAGTGACAGCCCATCATAGGCTAGCTGGGTGATCTTGCAACTTGTATCATGTCGGAGTTTGATTTTCCCCATAGGGTTTCATTGATCGTGTATTCTTGAGTGTAGCTCTGGCTGAGAAGGTCGCAGCCATGGGAAAGTTGACAGTTAAGCCTATCTAGTGACAGCCCATCATAGGCTAGCTGGGTGATCTTGCAACTTGTATCATGCCGGAGTTGGATTTTCCCCATAGGGTTTCATTGATCGTTTACTCGGCAACTTCTATCAAGCAGGAGTTTAATTTTCCCCATAGCGCTTCATTGATCGTGTACTCTTGAGTGTAGCTCGGGCTGAGAACGACGCAGCCATGGGAAAGTTGACAGTTAAGCCTATCTAGTGACAGCCCATCATAGGCTAGCTGGGTGATCTTGCAACTTGTATCATGTCGGAGTTTGATTTTCCCCATAGAGTTTCATTGATCGTGTATTCTTGAGTGTAGCTCTGGCTGAGAAGGTCGCAGCCATGGGAAAGTTGACAGTTAAGCCTATCTAGTGACAGCCCATCATAGGCTAGCTGGGTGATCTTGCAACTTGTATCATGCCGGAGTTGGATTTTCCCCATAGGGTTTCATTGATCGTTTACTCGGCAACTTCTATCAAGCAGGAGTTTAATTTTCCCCATAGCGCTTCATTGATCGTGCACTCTTGAGTGTAGCTCGGGCTGAGAACGACGCAGCCATGGGAAAGTTGACAGTTAAGCCTATCTAGTGACAGCCCATCATAGGCTAGCTGGGTGATCTTGCAACTTGTATCATGTCGGAGTTTGATTTTCCCCATAGGGTTTCATTGATCGTGTATTCTTGAGTGTAGCTCTGGCTGAGAAGGTCCCAGCCATGGGAAAGTTGACAGTTAAGCCTATCTAGTGACAGCCCATCATAGGCTAGCTGGGTGATCTTGCAACTTGTATCATGCCGGAGTTGGATTTTCCCCATAGAGTTTCATTGATCGTTTACTCGGCAACTTCTATCAAGCAGGAGTTTAATTTTCCCCATAGCGCTTCATTGATCGTGTACTCTTGAGTGTAGCTCGGGCTGAGAACGACGCAGCCATGGGAAAGTTGACAGTTAAGCCTATCTAGTGACAGCCCATCATAGGCTAGCTGGGTGATCTTGCAACTTGTATCATGTCGGAGTTTGATTTTCCCCATAGGGTTTCATTGATCGTGTATTCTTGAGTGTAGCTCTGGCTGAGAAGGTCGCAGCCATGGGAAAGTTGACAGTTAAGCCTATCTAGTGACAGCCAATCATAGGCTAGCTGGGTGATCTTGCAACTTGTATCATGCCGGAGTTGGATTTTCCCCATAGAGTTTCATTGATCGTTTACTCGGCAACTTCTATCAAGCAGGAGTTTAATTTTCCCCATAGCGCTTCATTGATCGTGTACTCTTGAGTGTAGCTCGGGCTGAGAACGACGCAGCCATGGGAAAGTTGACAGTTAAGCCTATCTAGTGACAGCCCATCATAGGCTAGCTGGGTGATCTTGCAACTTGTATCATGTCGGAGTTTGATTTTCCCCATAGGGTTTCATTGATCGTGTATTCTTGAGTGTAGCTCTGGCTGAGAAGGTCGCAGCCATGGGAAAGTTGACAGTTAAGCCTATCTAGTGACAGCCCATCATAGGCTAGCTCGGTGATCTTGCAACTTGTATCATGCCGGAGTTGGATTTTCCCCATAGGGTTTCATTGATCGTTTACTCGGCAACTTCTATCAAGCAGGAGTTTAATTTTCCCCGTAGCGCTTCATTGATCGTGTACTCTTGAGTGTAGCTCGGGCTGAGAACGACGCAGCCATGGGAAAGTTGACAGTTAAGCCTATCTAGTGACAGCCCATCATAGGCTAGCTGGGTGATCTTGCAACTTGTATCATGTCGGAGTTTGATTTTCCCCATAGGGTTTCATTGATCGTGTATTCTTGAGTGTAGCTCTGGCTGAGAAGGTCGCAGCCATGGGAAAGTTGACAGTTAAGCCTATCTAGTGACAGCCCATCATAGGCTAGCTGGGTGATCTTGCAACTTGTATCATGCCGGAGTTGGATTTTCCCCATAGAGTTTCATTGATCGTTTACTCGGCAACTTCTATCAAGCAGGAGTTTAATTTTCCCCATAGCGCTTCATTGATCGTGTACTCTTGAGTGTAGCTCGGGCTGAGAACGACGCAGCCATGGGAAAGTTGACAGTTAAGCCTATCTAGTGACAGCCCATCATAGGCTAGCTGGGTGATCTTGCAACTTGTATCATGTCGGAGTTTGATTTTCCCCATAGGGTTTCATTGATCGTGTATTCTTGAGTGTAGCTCTGGCTGAGAAGGTCGCAGCCATGGGAAAGTTGACAGTTAAGCCTATCTAGTGACAGCCCATCATAGGCTAGCTGGGTGATCTTGCAACTTGTATCATGCCGGAGTTGGATTTTCCCCATAGAGTTTCATTGATCGATTACTCGGCAACTTCTATCAAGCAGGAGTTTAATTTTCCCCATAGCGCTTCATTGATCGTGTATTCTTGAGTGTAGCTCGGGCTGAGAACGACGCAGCCATGGGAAAGTTGACAGTTAAGCCTATCTAGTGACAGCCCATCATAGGCTAGCTGGGTGATCTTGCAACTTGAATCATGTCGGAGTTTGATTTTCCCCATAGGGTTTCATTGATCGTGTATTCTTGAGTGTAGCTCTGGCTGAGAAGGTCGCAGCCATGGGAAAGTTGACAGTTAAGCCTATCTAGTGACAGCCCATCATAGGCTAGCTGGGTGATCTTGCAACTTGTATCATGTCGGAGTTTGATTTTCCCCATAGGGTTTCATTGATCGTGTATTCTTGAGTGTCGCTCTGGCTGAGAAGGTCCCAGCCATGGGAAAGTTGACAGTTAAGCCTATCTAGTGACAGCCCATCATAGGCTAGCTGGGTGATCTTGCAACTTGTATCATGTCGGAGTTTGATTTTCCCCATAGGGTTTCATTGATCGTGTATTCTTGAGTGTAGCTCTAGCTGAGAAGGTCCCAGCCATGGGAAAGTTGACAGTTAAGCCTATCTAGTGACAGCCCATCATAGGCTAGCTGGGTGATCTTGCAACTTGTATCATGCCGGAGTTGGATATTCCCCATAGAGTTTCATTGATCGTTTACTCGGCAACTTCTATCAAGCAGGAGTTTAATTTTCCCCATAGCGCTTCATTGATCGTGTACTCTTGAGTGTAGCTCGGGCTGAGAACGACGCAGCCATGGGAAAGTTGACAGTTAAGCCTATCTAGTGACAGCCCATCATAGGCTAGCTGGGTGATCTTGCAACTTGTATCATGTCGGAGTTTGATTTTCCCCATAGGGTTTCATTGATCGTGTATTCTTGAGTGTAGCTCTGGCTGAGAAGGTCGCAGCCATGGGAAAGTTGACAGTTAAGCCTATCTAGTGACAGCCCATCATAGGCTAGCTGGGTGATCTTGCAACTTGTATCATGCCGGAGTTGGATTTTCCCTATAGGGTTTCATTGATCGTTTACTCGGCAACTTCTATCAAGCAGGAGTTTAATTTTCCCCGTAGCGCTTCATTGATCGTGTACTCTTGAGTGTAGCTCGGGCTGAGAACGACGCAGCCATGGGAAAGTTGAAAGTTAAGCCTATCTAGTGACAGCCCATCATAGGCTAGCTGGGTGATCTTGCAACTTGTATCATGTCGGAGTTTGATTTTCCCCATAGGGTTTCATTGATCGTGTATTCTTGAGTGTAGCTCTGGCTGAGAAGGTCGCAGCCATGGGAAAGTTGACAGTTAAGCCTATCTAGTGACAGCCCATCATAGGCTAGCTGGGTGATCTTGCAACTTGTATCATGTCGGAGTTTGATTTTCCCCATAGGGTTTTATTGATCGTGTATTTTTGAGTGTCGCTCTGGCTGAGAAGGTCCCAGCCATGGGAAAGTTGACAGTTAAGCCTATCTAGTGACAGCCCATCATAGGCTAGCTGGGTGATCTTGCAACTTGTATCATGCCGGAGTTGGATTTTCCCCATAGAGTTTCATTGATCGTTTACTCGGCAACTTCTATCAAGCAGGAGTTTAATTTTCCCCCTAGCGCTTCATTGATCGTGTACTCTTGAGTGTAGCTCGGGCTGAGAACGACGCAGCCATGGGAAAGTTGACAGTTAAGCAAATCTAGTGACAGCCCATCATAGGCTAGCTGGGTGATCTTGCAACTTGTATCATGTCGGAGTTTGATTTTCCCCTTAGGGTTTCATTGATCGTGTATTCTTGAGTGTAGCTCTGGCTGAGAAGGTCGCAGCCATGGGAAAGTTGACAGTTAAGCCTATCTAGTGACAGCCCATCATAGGCTAGCTGGGTGATCTTGCAACTTGTATCATGTCGGAGTTTGATTTTCCCCATAGGGTTTCATTGATCGTGTATTCTTGAGTGTAGCTCTGGCTGAGAAGGTCCCAGCCATGGGAAAGTTGACAGTTAAGCCTATCTAGTGACAGCCCATCATAGGCTAGCTGGGTGATCTTGCAACTTGTATCATGCCGGAGTTGGATTTTCCCCATAGAGTTTCATTGATCGTTTACTCGGCAACTTCTATCAAGCAGGAGTTTAATTTTCCCCATAGCGCTTCATTGATCGTGTACTCTTGAGTGTAGCTCGGGCTGAGAACGACGCAGCCATGGGAAAGTTGACAGTTAAGCCTATCTAGTGACAGCCCATCATAGGCTAGCTGGGTGATCTTGCAACTTGTATCATGTCGGAGTTTGATTTTCCCCATAGGGTTTCATTGATCGTGTATTCTTGAGTGTAGCTCTGGCTGAGAAGGTCGCAGCCATAAGAAAGTTGACAGTTAAGCCTATCTAGTGATAGCCCATCATAGGCTAGCTGGGTGATCTTGCAACTTGTATCATGTCGGAGTTTGATTTTCCCCATAGGGTTTCATTGATCGTGTATTCTTGAGTGTAGCTCTGGCTGAGAAGGTCGCAGCCATGGGAAAGTTGACAGTTAAGCCTATCTAGTGACAGCCCATCATAGGCTAGCTGGGTGATCTTGCAACTTGTATCATGTCGGAGTTTGATTTTCCCCATAGGGTTTTATTGATCGTGTATTCTTGAGTGTAGCTCTGGCTGAGAAGGTCGCAGCCATGGGAAAGTTGACAGTTAAGCCTATCTAGTGACAGCCCATCATAGGCTAGCTGGGTGATCTTGCAACTTGTATCATGCCGGAGTTGGATTTTCCCCATAGAGTTTCATTGATCGTTTACTCGGCAACTTCTATCAAGCAGGAGTTTAATTTTCCCCATAGCGCTTCATTGATCGTGTACTCTTGAGTGTAGCTCGGGCTGAGAACGACGCAGCCATGGGAAAGTTGACAGTTAAGCCTATCTAGTGACAGCCCATCATAGGCTAGCTGGGTGATCTTGCAACTTGTATCATGTCGGAGTTTGATTTTCCCCATAGGGTTTCATTGATCGTGTATTCTTGAGTGTAGCTCTGGCTGAGAAGGTCGCAGCCATGGGAAAGTTGACAGTTAAGCCTATCTAGTGACAGCCCATCATAGGCTAGCTGGGTGATCTTGCAACTTGTATCATGTCGGAGTTTGATTTTCCCCATAGGGTTTCATTGATCGTGTATTCTTGAGTGTAGCTCTGGCTGAGAAGGTCCCAGCCATTGGAAAGTTGACAGTTAAGCCTATCTAGTGACAGCCCATCATAGGCTAGCTGGGTGATCTTGCAACTTGTATCATGCCGGAGTTGGATATTCCCCATAGAGTTTCATTGATCGTTTACTCGGCAACTTCTATCAAGCAGGAGTTTAATTTTCCCCATAGCGCTTCATTGATCGTGTACTCTTGAGTGTAGCTCGGGCTGAGAACGACGCAGCCATGGGAAAGTTGACAGTTAAGCCTATCTAGTGACAGCCCATCATAGGCTAGCTGGGTGATCTTGCAACTTGTATCATGTCGGAGTTTGATTTTCCCCATAGGGTTTCATTGATCGTGTATTCTTGAGTGTAGCTCTGGCTGAGAAGGTCGCAGCCATGGAAAGTTGACAGTTAAGCCTATCTAGTGACAGCCCATCATTGGCTAGCTGGGTGATCTTGCAACTTGTATCATGCCGGAGTTGGATTTTCCCCATAGGGTTTCATTGATCGTTTACTCGGCAACTTCTATCAAGCAGGAGTTTAATTTTCCCCGTAGCGCTTCATTGATCGTGTACTCTTGAGTGTAGCTCGGGCTGAGAACGACGCAGCCATGGGAAAGGTGAAAGTTAAGCCTATCTAGTGACAGCCCATCATAGGCTAGCTGGGTGATCTTGCAACTTGTATCATGTCGGAGTTTGATTTTCCCCATAGGGTTTCATTGATCGTGTATTCTTGAGTGTAGCTCTGGCTGAGAAGGACGCAGCCATGGGAAAGTTGACAGTTAAGCCTATCTAGTGACAGCCCATCATAGGCTAGCTGGGTGATCTTGCAACTTGTATCATGTCGGAGTTTGATTTTCCCCATAGGGTTTCATTGATCGTGTATTCTTGAGTGTCGCTCTGGCTGAGAAGGTCCCAGCCATGGGAAAGTTGACAGTTAAGCCTATCTAGTGACAGCCCATCATAGGCTAGCTGGGTGATCTTGCAACTTGTATCATGCCTGTTGGATTTTCCCCATAGAGTTTCATTGATCGTTTACTCGGCAACTTCTATCAAGCAGGAGTTTAATTTTCCCCATAGCGCTTCATTGATCGTGTACTCTTGAGTGTAGCTCGGGCTGAGAACGACGCAGCCATGGGAAAGTTGACAGTTAAGCCTATCTAGTGACAGCCCATCATAGGCTAGCTGGATGATCTTGCAACTTGTATCATGTCGGAGTTTGATTTTCCCCATAGGGTTTCATTGATCGTGTATTCTTGAGTGTAGCTCTGGCTGAGAAGGTCGCAGCCATGGGAAAGTTGACAGTTAAGCCTATCTAGTGACAGCCCATCATAGGCTAGCTGGGTGATCTTGCAACTTGTATCATGTCGGAGTTTGATTTTCCCCATAGGGTTTCATTGATCGTGTATTCTTGAGTGTAGCTCTGGCTGAGAAGGTCGCAGCCATGGGAAAGTTGACAGTTAAGCCTATCTAGTGACAGCCCATCATAGGCTAGCTGGGTGATCTTGCAACTTGTATCATGCCGGAGTTGGATTTTCCCCATAGAGTTTCATTGATCGTTTACTCGGCAACTTCTATCAAGCAGGAGTTTAATTTTCCCCATAGCGCTTCATTGATCGTGTACTCTTGAGTGTAGCTCGGGCTGAGAACGACGCAGCAATGGGAAAGTTGACAGTTAAGCCTATCTAGTGACAGCCCATCATAGGCTAGCTGGGTGATCTTGCAACTTGTATCATGTCGGAGTTTGATTTTCCCCATAGGGTTTCATTGATCGTGTATTCTTGAGTGTAGCTCTGGCTGAGAAGGTCCCAGCCATGGGAAAGTTGACAGTTAAGCCTATCTAGTGACAGCCCATCATAGGCTAGCTGGGTGATCTTGCAACTTGTATCATGCCGGAGTTGGATTTTCCCCATAGAGTTTCATTGATCGTTTACTCGGCAACTTCTATCAAGCAGGAGTTTAATTTTCCCCATAGCGCTTCATTGATCGTGTACTCTTGAGTGTAGCTCGGGCTGAGAACGACGCAGCCATGGGAAAGTTGACAGTTAAGCCTATCTAGTGACAGCCCATCATAGGCTAGCTGGGTGATCTTGCAACTTGTATCATGTCGGAGTTTGATTTTCCCCATAGGGTTTCATTGATCGTGTATTCTTGAGTGTAGCTCTGGCTGAGAAGGTCGCAGCCATGGGAAAGTTGACAGTTAAGCCTATCTAGTGACAGCCCATCATAGGCTAGCTGGGTGATCTTGCAACTTGTATCATGTCGGAGTTTGATTTTCCCCATAGGGTTTCATTGATCGTGTATTCTTGAGTGTAGCTCTGGCTGAGAAGGTCGCAGCCATGGGAAAGTTGACAGTTAAGCCTATCTAGTGACAGCACATCATAGGCTAGCTGGGTGATCTTGCAACTTGTATCATGCCGGAGTTGGATTTTCCCCATAGAGTTTCATTGATCGTTTACTCGGCAACTTCTATCAAGCAGGAGTTTAATTTTCCCCATAGCGCTTCATTGATCGTGTACTCTTGAGTGTAGCTCGGGCTGAGAACGACGCAGCCATGGGAAAGTTGACAGTTAAGCCTATCTAGTGACAGCCCATCATAGGCTAGCTGGGTGATCTTGCAACTTGTATCATGCCGGAGTTGGATTTTCCCCATAGAGTTTCATTGATCGTTTACTCGGCAACTTCTATCAAGCAGGAGTTTAATTTTCCCCATAGCGCTTCATTGATCGTGTACTCTTGAGTGTAGCTCGGGCTGAGAACGACGCAGCCATGGGAAAGTTGACAGTTAAGCCTATCTAGTGACAGCCCATCATAGGCTAGCTGGGTGATCTTGCAACTTGTATCATGTCGGAGTTTGATTTTCCCCATAGGGTTTCATTGATCGTGTATTCTTGAGTGTAGCTCTGGCTGAGAAGGTCGCAGCCATGGGAAAGTTGACAGTTAAGTCTATCTAGTGACAGCCCATCATAGGCTAGCTCGGTGATCTTGCAACTTGTATCATGCCGGAGTTGGATTTTCCCCATAGGGTTTCATTGATCGTTTACTCGGCAACTTCTATCAAGCAGGAGTTTAATTTTCCCCGTAGCGCTTCATTGATCGTGTACTCTTGAGTGTAGCTCGGGCTGAGAACGACGCAGCCATGGGAAAGTTGACAGTTAAGCCTATCTAGTGACAGCCCATCATAGGCTAGCTGGGTGATCTTGCAACTTGTATCATGTCGGAGTTTGATTTTCCCCATAGGGTTTCATTGATCGTGTATTCTTGAGTGTAGCTCTGGCTGAGAAGGTCGCAGCCATGGGAAAGTTGACAGTTAAGCCTATCTAGTGACAGCCCATCATAGGCTAGCTGGGTGATCTTGCAACTTGTATCATGCCGGAGTTGGATTTTCCCCATAGAGTTTCATTGATCGTTTACTCGGCAACTTCTATCAAGCAGGAGTTTAATTTTCCCCATAGCGCTTCATTGATCGTGTACTCTTGAGTGTAGCTCGGGCTGAGAACGACGCAGCCATGGGAAAGTTGACAGTTAAGCCTATCTAGTGACAGCCCATCATAGGCTAGCTGGGTGATCTTGCAACTTGTATCATGTCGGAGTTTGATTTTCCCCATAGGGTTTCATTGATCGTGTATTCTTGAGTGTAGCTCTGGCTGAGAAGGTCGCAGCCATGGGAAAGTTGACAGTTAAGCCTATCTAGTGACAGCCCATCATAGGCTAGCTGGGTGATCTTGCAACTTGTATCATGCCGGAGTTGGATTTTCCCCATAGAGTTTCATTGATCGATTACTCGGCAACTTCTATCAAGCAGGAGTTTAATTTTCCCCATAGCGCTTCATTGATCGTGTATTCTTGAGTGTAGCTCGGGCTGAGAACGACGCAGCCATGGGAAAGTTGACAGTTAAGCCTATCTAGTGACAGCCCATCATAGGCTAGCTGGGTGATCTTGCAACTTGAATCATGTCGGAGTTTGATTTTCCCCATAGGGTTTCATTGATCGTGTATTCTTGAGTGTAGCTCTGGCTGAGAAGGTCGCAGCCATGGGAAAGTTGACAGTTAAGCCTATCTAGTGACAGCCCATCATAGTCTAGCTGGGTGATCTTGCAACTTGTATCATGTCGGAGTTTGATTTTCCCCATAGGGTTTCATTGATCGTGTATTCTTGAGTGTCGCTCTGGCTGAGAAGGTCCCAGCCATGGGAAAGTTGACAGTTAAGCCTATCTAGTGACAGCCCATCATAGGCTAGCTGGGTGATCTTGCAACTTGTATCATGTCGGAGTTTGATTTTCCCCATAGGGTTTCATTGATCGTGTATTCTTGAGTGTAGCTCTAGCTGAGAAGGTCCCAGCCATGGGAAAGTTGACAGTTAAGCCTATCTAGTGACAGCCCATCATAGGCTAGCTGGGTGATCTTGCAACTTGTATCATGCCGGAGTTGGATATTCCCCATAGAGTTTCATTGATCGTTTACTCGGCAACTTCTATCAAGCAGGAGTTTAATTTTCCCCATAGCGCTTCATTGATCGTGTACTCTTGAGTGTAGCTCGGGCTGAGAACGACGCAGCCATGGGAAAGTTGACAGTTAAGCCTATCTAGTGACAGCCCATCATAGGCTAGCTGGGTGATCTTGCAACTTGTATCATGTCGGAGTTTGATTTTCCCCATAGGGTTTCATTGATCGTGTATTCTTGAGTGTAGCTCTGGCTGAGAAGGTCGCAGCCATGGGAAAGTTGACAGTTAAGCCTATCTAGTGACAGCCCATCATAGGCTAGCTGGGTGATCTTGCAACTTGTATCATGCCGGAGTTGGATTTTCCCTATAGGGTTTCATTGATCGTTTACTCGGCAACTTCTATCAAGCAGGAGTTTAATTTTCCCCGTAGCGCTTCATTGATCGTGTACTCTTGAGTGTAGCTCGGGCTGAGAACGACGCAGCCATGGGAAAGTTGAAAGTTAAGCCTATCTAGTGACAGCCCATCATAGGCTAGCTGGGTGATCTTGCAACTTGTATCATGTCGGAGTTTGATTTTCCCCATAGGGTTTCATTGATCGTGTATTCTTGAGTGTAGCTCTGGCTGAGAAGGTCGCAGCCATGGGAAAGTTGACAGTTAAGCCTATCTAGTGACAGCCCATCATAGGCTAGCTGGGTGATCTTGCAACTTGTATCATGTCGGAGTTTGATTTTCCCCATAGGGTTTTATTGATCGTGTATTTTTGAGTGTCGCTCTGGCTGAGAAGGTCCCAGCCATGGGAAAGTTGACAGTTAAGCCTATCTAGTGACAGCCCATCATAGGCTAGCTGGGTGATCTTGCAACTTGTATCATGCCGGAGTTGGATTTTCCCCATAGAGTTTCATTGATCGTTTACTCGGCAACTTCTATCAAGCAGGAGTTTAATTTTCCCCCTAGCGCTTCATTGATCGTGTACTCTTGAGTGTAGCTCGGGCTGAGAACGACGCAGCCATGGGAAAGTTGACAGTTAAGCAAATCTAGTGACAGCCCATCATAGGCTAGCTGGGTGATCTTGCAACTTGTATCATGTCGGAGTTTGATTTTCCCCATAGGGTTTCATTGATCGTGTATTCTTGAGTGTAGCTCTGGCTGAGAAGGTCGCAGCCATGGGAAAGTTGACAGTTAAGCCTATCTAGTGACAGCCCATCATAGGCTAGCTGGGTGATCTTGCAACTTGTATCATGTCGGAGTTTGATTTTCCCCATAGGGTTTCATTGATCGTGTATTCTTGAGTGTAGCTCTGGCTGAGAAGGTCCCAGCCATGGGAAAGTTGACAGTTAAGCCTATCTAGTGACAGCCCATCATAGGCTAGCTGGGTGATCTTGCAACTTGTATCATGCCGGAGTTGGATTTTCCCCATAGAGTTTCATTGATCGTTTACTCGGCAACTTCTATCAAGCAGGAGTTTAATTTTCCCCATAGCGCTTCATTGATCGTGTACTCTTGAGTGTAGCTCGGGCTGAGAACGACGCAGCCATGGGAAAGTTGACAGTTAAGCCTATCTAGTGACAGCCCATCATAGGCTAGCTGGGTGATCTTGCAACTTGTATCATGTCGGAGTTTGATTTTCCCCATAGGGTTTCATTGATCGTGTATTCTTGAGTGTAGCTCTGGCTGAGAAGGTCGCAGCCATAAGAAAGTTGACAGTTAAGCCTATCTAGTGATAGCCCATCATAGGCTAGCTGGGTGATCTTGCAACTTGTATCATGTCGGAGTTTGATTTTCCCCATAGGGTTTCATTGATCGTGTATTCTTGAGTGTAGCTCTGGCTGAGAAGGTCGCAGCCATGGGAAAGTTGACAGTTAAGCCTATCTAGTGACAGCCCATCATAGGCTAGCTGGGTGATCTTGCAACTTGTATCATGTCGGAGTTTGATTTTCCCCATAGGGTTTTATTGATCGTGTATTCTTGAGTGTAGCTCTGGCTGAGAAGGTCGCAGCCATGGGAAAGTTGACAGTTAAGCCTATCTAGTGACAGCCCATCATAGGCTAGCTGGGTGATCTTGCAACTTGTATCATGCCGGAGTTGGATTTTCCCCATAGAGTTTCATTGATCGTTTACTCGGCAACTTCTATCAAGCAGGAGTTTAATTTTCCCCATAGCGCTTCATTGATCGTGTACTCTTGAGTGTAGCTCGGGCTGAGAACGACGCAGCCATGGGAAAGTTGACAGTTAAGCCTATCTAGTGACAGCCCATCATAGGCTAGCTGGGTGATCTTGCAACTTGTATCATGTCGGAGTTTGATTTTCCCCATAGGGTTTCATTGATCGTGTATTCTTGAGTGTAGCTCTGGCTGAGAAGGTCGCAGCCATGGGAAAGTTGACAGTTAAGCCTATCTAGTGACAGCCCATCATAGGCTAGCTGGGTGATCTTGCAACTTGTATCATGTCGGAGTTTGATTTTCCCCATAGGGTTTCATTGATCGTGTATTCTTGAGTGTAGCTCTGGCTGAGAAGGTCCCAGCCATTGGAAAGTTGACAGTTAAGCCTATCTAGTGACAGCCCATCATAGGCTAGCTGGGTGATCTTGCAACTTGTATCATGCCGGAGTTGGATATTCCCCATAGAGTTTCATTGATCGTTTACTCGGCAACTTCTATCAAGCAGGAGTTTAATTTTCCCCATAGCGCTTCATTGATCGTGTACTCTTGAGTGTAGCTCGGGCTGAGAACGACGCAGCCATGGGAAAGTTGACAGTTAAGCCTATCTAGTGACAGCCCATCATAGGCTAGCTGGGTGATCTTGCAACTTGTATCATGTCGGAGTTTGATTTTCCCCATAGGGTTTCATTGATCGTGTATTCTTGAGTGTAGCTCTGGCTGAGAAGGTCGCAGCCATGGGAAAGTTGACAGTTAAGCCTATCTAGTGACAGCCCATCATTGGCTAGCTGGGTGATCTTGCAACTTGTATCATGCCGGAGTTGGATTTTCCCCATAGGGTTTCATTGATCGTTTACTCGGCAACTTCTATCAAGCAGGAGTTTAATTTTCCCCGTAGCGCTTCATTGATCGTGTACTCTTGAGTGTAGCTCGGGCTGAGAACGACGCAGCCATGGGAAAGGTGAAAGTTAAGCCTATCTAGTGACAGCCCATCATAGGCTAGCTGGGTGATCTTGCAACTTGTATCATGTCGGAGTTTGATTTTCCCCATAGGGTTTCATTGATCGTGTATTCTTGAGTGTAGCTCTGGCTGAGAAGGACGCAGCCATGGGAAAGTTGACAGTTAAGCCTATCTAGTGACAGCCCATCATAGGCTAGCTGGGTGATCTTGCAACTTGTATCATGTCGGAGTTTGATTTTCCCCATAGGGTTTCATTGATCGTGTATTCTTGAGTGTCGCTCTGGCTGAGAAGGTCCCAGCCATGGGAAAGTTGACAGTTAAGCCTATCTAGTGACAGCCCATCATAGGCTAGCTGGGTGATCTTGCAACTTGTATCATGCCGGAGTTGGATTTTCCCCATAGAGTTTCATTGATTGTTTACTCGGCAACTTCTATCAAGCAGGAGTTTAATTTTCCCCATAGCGCTTCATTGATCGTGTACTCTTGAGTGTAGCTCGGGCTGAGAACGACGCAGCCATGGGAAAGTTGACAGTTAAGCCTATCTAGTGACAGCCCATCATAGGCTAGCTGGATGATCTTGCAACTTGTATCATGTCGGAGTTTGATTTTCCCCATAGGGTTTCATTGATCGTGTATTCTTGAGTGTAGCTCTGGCTGAGAAGGTCGCAGCCATGGGAAAGTTGACAGTTAAGCCTATCTAGTGACAGCCCATCATAGGCTAGCTGGGTGATCTTGCAACTTGTATCATGTCGGAGTTTGATTTTCCCCATAGGGTTTCATTGATCGTGTATTCTTGAGTGTAGCTCTGGCTGAGAAGGTTGCAGCCATGGGAAAGTTGACAGTTAAGCCTATCTAGTGACAGCCCATCATAGGCTAGCTGGGTGATCTTGCAACTTGTATCATGCCGGAGTTGGATTTTCCCCATAGAGTTTCATTGATCGTTTACTCGGCAACTTCTATCAAGCAGGAGTTTAATTTTCCCCATAGCGCTTCATTGATCGTGTACTCTTGAGTGTAGCTCGGGCTGAGAACGACGCAGCCATGGGAAAGTTGACAGTTAAGCCTATCTAGTGACAGCCCATCATAGGCTAGCTGGGTGATCTTGCAACTTGTATCATGTCGGAGTTTGATTTTCCCCATAGGGTTTCATTGATCGTGTATTCTTGAGTGTAGCTCTGGCTGAGAAGGTCCCAGCCATGGGAAAGTTGACAGTTAAGCCTATCTAGTGACAGCCCATCATAGGCTAGCTGGGTGATCTTGCAACTTGTATCATGCCGGAGTTGGATTTTCCCCATAGAGTTTCATTGATCGTTTACTCGGCAACTTCTATCAAGCAGGAGTTTAATTTTCCCCATAGCGCTTCATTGATCGTGTACTCTTGAGTGTAGCTCGGGCTGAGAACGACGCAGCCATGGGAAAGTTAACAGTTAAGCCTATCTAGTGACAGCCCATCATAGGCTAGCTGGGTGATCTTGCAACTTGTATCATGTCGGAGTTTGATTTTCCCCATAGGGTTTCATTGATCGTGTATTCTTGAGTGTAGCTCTGGCTGAGAAGGTCGCAGCCATGGGAAAGTTGACAGTTAAGCCTATCTAGTGACAGCCCATCATAGGCTAGCTGGGTGATCTTGCAACTTGTATCATGTCGGAGTTTGATTTTCCCCATAGGGTTTCATTGATCGTGTATTCTTGAGTGTAGCTCTGGCTGAGAAGGTCGCATCCATGGGAAAGTTGACAGTTAAGCCTATCTAGTGACAGCCCATCATAGGCTAGCTGGGTGATCTTGCAACTTGTATCATGCCGGAGTTGGATTTTCCCCATAGAGTTTCATTGATCGTTTACTCGGCAACTTCTATCAAGCAGGAGTTTAATTTTCCCCATAGCGCTTCATTGATCGTGTACTCTTGAGTGTAGCTCGGGCTGAGAACGACGCAGCCATGGGAAAGTTGACAGTTAAGCCTATCTAGTGACAGCCCATCATAGGCTAGCTGGGTGATCTTGCAACTTGTATCATGTCGGAGTTTGATTTTCCCCATAGGGTTTCATTGATCGTGTATTCTTGAGTGTAGCTCTGGCTGAGAAGGTCGCAGCCATGGGAAAGTTGACAGTTAAGCCTATCTAGTGACAGCCCATCATAGGCTAGCTGGGTGATCTTGCAACTTGTATCATGTCGGAGTTTGATTTTCCCCATAGGGTTTCATTGATCGTGTATTCTTGAGTGTAGCTCTGGCTGAGAAGGTCGCAGCCATGGGAAAGTTGACAGTTAAGCCTATCTAGTGACAGCCCATCATAGGCTAGCTGGGTGATCTTGCAACTTGTATCATGCCGGAGTTGGATTTTCCCCATAGAGTTTCATTGATCGTTTACTCGGCAACTTCTATCAAGCAGGAGTTTAATTTTCCCCATAGCGCTTCATTGATCGTGTACTCTTGAGTGTAGCTCGGGCTGAGAACGACGCAGCCATGGGAAAGTTGACAGTTAAGCCTATCTAGTGACAGCCCATCATAGGCTAGCTGGGTGAGCTTGCAACTTGTATCATGTCGGAGTTTGATTTTCCCCATAGGTTTTCATTGATCGTGTATTCTTGAGTGTAGCTCTGGCTGAGAAGGTCGCAGCCATGGGAAAGTTGACAGTTAAGCCTATCTAGTGACAGCCCATCATAGGCTAGCTGGGTGATCTTGCAACTTGTATCATGCCGGAGTTGGATTTTCCCCATAGGGTTTCATTGATCGTTTACTCGGCAACTTCTATCAAGCAGGAGTTTAATTTTCCCCATAGCGCTTCATTGATCGTGTACTCTTGAGTGTAGCTCGGGCTGAGAACTACGTAGCCATGGGAAAGTTGACAGTTAAGCCTATCTAGTGACAGCCCATCATAGGCTAGCTGGGTGATCTTGCAACTTGTATCATGTCGGAGTTTGATTTTCCCCATAGGGTGTCATTGATCGTGTATTCTTGAGTGTAGCTCTGGCTGAGAAGGTCGCAGCCATGGGAAAGTTGACAGTTAAGCCTATCTAGTGACAGCCCATCATAGGCTAGCTGGGTGATCTTGCAACTTGTATCATGTCGGAGTTTGATTTTCCCCATAGGGTTTCATTGATCGTGTATTCTTGAGTGTAGCTCTGGCTGAGAAGGTCGCAGCCATGGGAAAGTTGACAGTTAAGCCTATCTAGTGACAGCCCATCATAGGCTAGCTGGGTGATCTTGCAACTTGTATCATGTCGGAGTTTGATTTTCCCCATAGGGTTTCATTGATCGTGTATTCTTGAGTGTAGCTCTGGCTGAGAAGGTCGCAGCCATGGGAAAGTTGACAGTTAAGCCTATCTAGTGACAGCCCATCATAGGCTAGCTGGGTGATCTTGCAACTTGTATCATGCCGGAGTTGGATTTTCCCCATACAGTTTCATTGATCGTTTACTCGGCAACTTCTATCAAGCAGGAGTTTAATTTTCCCCATAGCGCTTCATTGTTCGTGTACTCTTGAGTGTAGCTCGGGCTGAGAACGACGCAGCCATGGGAAAGTTGACAGTTAAGCCTATCTAGTGACAGCCCATCATAGGCTAGCTGGGTTATCTTGCAACTTGTATCATGTCGGAGTTTGATTTTCCCCATAGGGTTTCATTGATCGTGTATTCTTGAGTGTAGCTCTGGCTGAGAAGGTCGCAGCCATGGGAAAGTTGACAGTTAAGCCTATCTAGTGACAGCCCATCATAGGCTAGCTGGGTGATCTTGCAACTTGTATCATGCCGGAGTTGGATTTCCCCATAGGGTTTCATTGATCGTTTACTCGGCAACTTCTATCAAGCAGGAGTTTAATTTTCCCCGTAGCGCTTCATTGATCGTGTACTCTTGAGTGTAGCTCGGGCTGAGAACGACGCAGCCATGGGAAAGTTGAAAGTTAAGCCTATCTAGTGACAGCCCATCATAGGCTAGCTGGGTGATCTTGCAACTTGTATCATGTCGGAGTTTGATTTTCCCCATAGGGTTTCATTGATCGTGTATTCTTGAGTGTAGCTCTGGCTGAGAAGGTCGCAGCCATCGGAAAGTTGACAGTTAAGCCTATCTAGTGACAGCCCATCATAGGCTAGCTGGGTGATCTTGCAACTTGTATCATGTCGGAGTTTGATTTTCCCCATAGGGTTTCATTGATCGTGTATTCTTGAGTGTCGCTCTGGCTGAGAAGGTCCCAGCCATGGGAAAGTTGACAGTTAAGCCTATCTAGTGACAGCCCATCATAGGCTAGCTGGGTGATCTTGCAACTTGTATCATGCCGGAGTTGGATTTTCCCCATAGAGTTTCATTGATCGTTTACTCGGCAACTTCTATCAAGCAGGAGTTTAATTTTCCCCATAGCGCTTCATTGATCGTGTACTCTTGAGTGTAGCTCGGGCTGAGAACGATGCAGCCATGGGAATGTTGACAGTTAAGCAAATCTAGTGACAGCCCATCATAGGCTAGCTGGGTGATCTTGCAACTTGTATCATGTCGGAGTTTGATTTTCCCCATAGGGTTTCATTGATCGTGTATTCTTGAGTGTAGCTCTGGCTGAGAAGGTCGCAGCCATGGGAAAGTTGACAGTTAAGCCTATCTAGTGACAGCCCATCATAGGCTAGCTGGGTGATCTTGCAACTTGTATCATGTCGGAGTTTGATTTTCCCCATAGGGTTTCATTGATCGTGTATTCTTGAGTGTAGCTCTGGCTGAGAAGGTCCCAGCCATGGGAAAGTTGACAGTTAAGCCTATCTAGTGACAGCCCATCATAGGATAGCTGGGTGATCTTGCAACTTGTATCATGCCGGAGTTGGATTTTCCCCATAGAGTTTCATTGATCGTTTACTCGGCAACTTCTATCAAGCAGGAGTTTAATTTTCCCCGTAGCGCTTCATTGATCGTGTACTCTTGAGTGTAGCTCGGGCTGAGAACGACGCAGCCATGGGAAAGTTGACAGTTAAGCCTATCTAGTGACAGCCCATCATAGTCTAGCTGGGTGATCTTGCAACTTGTATCATGTCGGAGTTTGATTTTCCCCATAGGGTTTTATTGATCGTGTATTCTTGAGTGTAGCTCTGGCTGAGAAGGTCGCAGCCATGTGAAAGTTGACAGTTAAGCCTATCTAGTGACAGCCCATCATAGGCTAGCTGGGTGATCTTGCAACTTGTATCATGCCGGAGTTGGATTTTCCCCATAGGGTTTCATTGATCGTTTACTCGGCAACTTCTATCAAGCAGGAGTTTAATTTTCCCCGTAGCGCTTCATTGATCGTGTACTCTTGAGTGTAGCTCGGGCTGAGAACGACGCAGCCATGGGAAAGTTGACAGTTAAGCCTATCTAGTGACAGGCCATCATAGGCTAGCTGGGTGATCTTGCAACTTGTATCATGTCGGAGTTTGATTTTCCCCATAGGGTTTCATTGATCGTGTATTCTTGAGTGTAGCTCTGGCTGAGAAGGTCGCAGCCATGGGAAAGTTGACAGTTAAGCCTATCTAGTGACAGCCCATCATAGGCTAGCTGGGTGATCTTGCAACTTGTATCATGTCGGAGTTTGATTTTCCCCATTGGGTTTCATTGATCGTGTATTCTTGAGTGTCGCTCTGGCTGAGAAGGTCCCAGCCATGGGAAAGTTGACAGTTAAGCCTATCTAGTGACAGCCCATCATAGGCTAGCTGGGTGATCTTGCAACTTGTATCATGCCGGAGTTGGATTTTCCCCATAGAGTTTCATTGATCGTTTACTCGGCAACTTCTATCAAGCAGGAGTTTAATTTTCCCCATAGCGCTTCATTGATCGTGTACTCTTGAGTGTAGCTCGGGCTGAGAACGACGCAGCCATGGGAAAGTTGACAGTTAAGCCTATCTAGTGACAGCCCATCATAGGCTAGCTGGGTGATCTTGCAACTTGTATCATGTCGGAGTTTGATTTTCCCCATAGGGTTTCATTGATCGTGAATTCTTGAGTGTAGCTCTGGCTGAGAAGGTCGCAGCCATGGGAAAGTTGACAGTTAAGCCTATCTAGTGACAGCCCATCATAGGCTAGCTGGGTGATCTTGCAACTTGTATCATGTCGGAGTTTGATTTTCCCCATAGGGTTTCATTGATCGTGTATTCTTGAGTGTAGCTCTGGCTGAGAAGGTCCCAGCCATGGGAAAGTTGACAGTTAAGCCTATCTAGTGACAGCCCATCATAGGCTAGCTGGGTGATCTTGCAACTTGTATCATGCCGGAGTTGGATATTCCCCATAGAGTTTCATTGATCGTTTACTCGGCAACTTCTATCAAGCAGGAGTTTAATTTTCCCCATAGCGCTTCATTGATCGTGTATTCTTGAGTGTAGCTCTGGCTGAGAAGGTCGCAGCCATGGGAAAGTTGACAGTTAAGCCTATCTAGTGACAGCCCATCATAGGCTAGCTGGGTGATCTTGCAACTTGTATCATGTCGGAGTTTGATTTTCCCCATTGGGTTTCATTGATCGTGTATTCTTGAGTGTCGCTCTGGCTGAGAAGGTCCCAGCCATGGGAAAGTTGACAGTTAAGCCTATCTAGTGACAGCCCATCATAGGCTAGCTGGGTGATCTTGCAACTTGTATCATGCCGGAGTTGGATTTTCCCCATAGAGTTTCATTGATCGTTTACTCGGCAACTTCTATCAAGCAGGAGTTTAATTTTCCCCATAGCGCTTCATTGATCGTGTACTCTTGAGTGTAGCTCGGGCTGAGAACGACGCAGCCATGGGAAAGTTGACAGTTAAGCCTATCTAGTGACAGCCCATCATAGGCTAGCTGGGTGATCTTGCAACTTGTATCATGTCGGAGTTTGATTTTCCCCATAGGGTTTCATTGATCGTGAATTCTTGAGTGTAGCTCTGGCTGAGAAGGTCGCAGCCATGGGAAAGTTGACAGTTAAGCCTATCTAGTGACAGCCCATCATAGGCTAGCTGGGTGATCTTGCAACTTGTATCATGTCGGAGTTTGATTTTCCCCATAGGGTTTCATTGATCGTGTATTCTTGAGTGTAGCTCTGGCTGAGAAGGTCCCAGCCATGGGAAAGTTGACAGTTAAGCCTATCTAGTGACAGCCCATCATAGGCTAGCTGGGTGATCTTGCAACTTGTATCATGCCGGAGTTGGATATTCCCCATAGAGTTTCATTGATCGTTTACTCGGCAACTTCTATCAAGCAGGAGTTTAATTTTCCCCATAGCGCTTCATTGATCGTGTACTCGGGCTGAGAACGACGCAGCCATGGGAAAGTTGACAGTTAAGCCTATCTAGTGACAGCCCATCATAGGCTAGCTGGGTGATCTTGCAACTTGTATCATGTCGGAGTTTGATTTTCCCCATAGGGTTTCATTGATCGTGTATTCTTGAGTGTAGCTCTGGCTGAGAAGGTCGCAGCCATGGGAAAGTTGACAGTTAAGCCTATCTAGTGACAGCCCATCATAGGCTAGCTGGGTGATCTTGCAACTTGTATCATGCCGGAGTTGGATTTTCCCCATAGGGTTTCATTGATCGTTTACTCGGCAACTTCTATCAAGCAGGAGTTTAATTTTCCCCATAGCGCTTCATTGATCGTGTACTCTTGAGTGTAGCTCGGGCTGAGAACGACGCAGCCATGGGAAAGTTGACAGTTAAGCCTATCTAGTGACAGCCCATCATAGGCTAGCTGGGTGATCTTGCAACTTGTATCATGTCGGAGTTTGATTTTCCCCATAGGGTTTCAATGATCGTGTATTCTTGAGTGTAGCTCTGGCTGAGAAGGTCGCAGTCATGGGAAAGTTGACAGTTAAGCCTATCTAGTGACAGCCCATCATAGGCTAGCTGGGTGATCTTGCAACTTGTATCATGTCGGAGTTTGATTTTCCCCATAGGGTTTCATTGATCGTGTATTCTTGAGTGTAGCTCTGGCTGAGAAGGTCGCAGCCATGGGAAAGTTGACAGTTAAGCCTATCTAGTGACAGCCCATCATAGGCTAGCTGGGTGATCTTGCAACTTGTATCATGTCGGAGTTTGATTTTCCCCATAGGGTTTCATTGATCGTGTATTCTTGAGTGTAGCTCTGGCTGAGAAGGTCGCAGCCATGGGAAAGTTGACAGTTAAGCCTATCTAGTGACAGCCCATCATAGGCTAGCTGGGTGATCTTGCAACTTGTATCATGCCGGAGTTGGATTTTCCCCATAGGGTTTCATTGATCGTTTACTCGGCAACTTCTATCAAGCAGGAGTTTAATTTTGCCCATAGCGCTTCATTGATCGTGTACTCTTGAGTGTAGCTCGGGCTGAGAACGACGCAGCCATGGGAAAGTTGACAGTTAAGCCTATCTAGTGACAGCCCATCATAGGCTAGCTGGGTGATCTTGCAACTTGTATCATGTCGGAGTTTGATTTTCCCCATAGGGTTTCAATGATCGTGTATTCTTGAGTGTAGCTCTGGCTGAGAAGGTAGCAGTCATGGGAAAGTTGACAGTTAAGCCTATCTAGTGACAGCCCATCATAGGCTAGCTGGGTGATCTTGCAACTTGTATCATGTCGGAGTTTGATTTTCCCCATAGGGTTTCATTGATCGTGTATTCTTGAGTGTAGCTCTGGCTGAGAAGGTCGCAGCCATGGGAAAGTTGACAGTTAAGCCTATCTAGTGACAGCCCATCATAGGCTAGCTGGGTGATCTTGCAACTTGTATCATGTCGGAGTTTGATTTTCCCCATAGGGTTTCATTGATCGTGTATTCTTGAGTTTAGCTCTGGCTGAGAAGGTCGCAGCCATGGGAAAGTTGACAGTTAAGCCTATCTAGTGACAGCCCATCATAGGCTAGCTGGGTGATCTTGCAACTTGTATCATGTCGGAGTTTGATTTTCCCCATAGGGTTTCATTGATCGAGTATTCTTGAGTGTAGCTCTGGCTGAGAAGGTCGCAGCCATGGGAAAGTTGACAGTTAAGCCTATCTAGTGACAGCCCATCATAGGCTAGCTGGGTGATCTTGCAACTTGTATCATGCCGGAGTTGGATTTTCCCCATAGGGTTTCATTGATCGTTTACTCGGCAACTTCTATCAAGCAGGAGTTTAATTTTCCCCATAGCGCTTCATTGATCGTGTACTCTTGAGTGTAGCTCGGGCTGAGAACGACGCAGCCATGGGAAAGTTGACAGTTAAGCCTATCTAGTGACAGCCCATCATAGGCTAGCTGGGTGATCTTGCAACTTGTATCATGTCGGAGTTTGATTTTCCCCATAGGGTTTCATTGATCGTGTATTCTTGAGTGTAGCTCTGGCTGAGAAGGTCGCAGCCATGGGAAAGTTGACAGTTAAGCCTATCTAGTGACAGCCCATCATAGGCTAGCTGGGTGATCTTGCAACTTGTATCATGTCGGAGTTTGATTTTCCCCATAGGGTTTCATTGATCGTGTATTCTTGAGTGTAGCTCTGGCTGAGAAGGTCGCAGCCATGGGAAAGTTGACAGTTAAGCCTATCTAGTGACAGCCCATCATAGGCTAGCTGGGTGATCTTGCAACTTGTATCATGTCGGAGTTTGATTTTCCCCATAGGGTTTCAATGATCGTGTATTCTTGAGTGTAGCTCTGGCTGAGAAGGTCGCAGTCATGGGAAAGTTGACAGTTAAGCCTATCTAGTGACAGCCCATCATAGGCTAGCTGGGTGATCTTGCAACTTGTATCATGTCGGAGTTTGATTTTCCCCATAGGGTTTCATTGATCGTGTATTCTTGAGTGTAGCTCTGGCTGAGAAGGTCGCAGCCATGGGAAAGTTGACAGTTAAGCCTATCTAGTGACAGCCCATCATAGGCTAGCTGGGTGATCTTGCAACTTGTATCATGTCGGAGTTTGATTTTCCCCATAGGGTTTCATTGATCGTGTATTCTTGAGTGTAGCTCTGGCTGAGAAGGTCGCAGCCATGGGAAAGTTGACAGTTAAGCCTATCTAGTGACAGCCCATCATAGGCTAGCTGGGTGATCTTGCAACTTGTATCATGCCGGAGTTGGATTTTCCCCATAGAGTTTCATTGATCGTTTACTCGGCAACTTCTATCAAGCAGGAGTTTAATTTTCCCCATAGCGCTTCATTGATCGTGTACTCTTGAGTGTAGCTCGGGCTGAGAACGACGCAGCCATGGGAAAGTTCACAGTTAAGCCTATCTAGTGACAGCCCATCATAGGCTAGCTGGGTGATCTTGCAACTTGTATTATGTCGGAGTTTGATTTTCCCCATAGGGTTTCATTGATCGTGTATTCTTGAGTGTAGCTCTGGCTGAGAAGGTCGCAGCCATGGGAAAGTTGACAGTTAAGCCTATCTAGTGACAGCCCATCATAGGCTAGCTGGGTGATCTTGCAACTTGTATCATGCCGGAGTTGGATTTTCCCCATAGGGTTTCATTGATCGTTTACTCGGCAACTTCTATGAAGCAGGAGTTTAATTTTCCCCGTAGCGCTTCATTGATCGTGTACTCTTGAGTGTAGCTCGGGCTGAGAACGACGCAGCCATGGGAAAGTTGACAGTTAAGCCTATCTAGTGACAGCCCATTATAGGCTAGCTGGGTGATCTTGCAACTTGTATCATGTCGGAGTTTGATTTTCCCCATAGGGTTTCATTGATCGTGTATTCTTGAGTGTAGCTCTGGCTGAGAAGGTCGCAGCCATGGGAAAGTTGACAGTTAAGCCTATCTAGTGACAGCCCATCATAGGCTAGCTGGGTGATCTTGCAACTTGTATCATGTCGGAGTTTGATTTTCCCCATAGGGTTTCATTGATCGTGTATTCTTGAGTGTCGCTCTGGCTGAGAAGGTCCCAGCCATGGGAAAGTTGACAGTTAAGCCTATCTAGTGACAGCCCATCATAGGCTAGCTGGGTGATCTTGCAACTTGTATCATGCCGGAGTTGGATTTTCCCCATAGAGTTTCATTGATCGTTTACTCGGCAACTTCTATCAAGCAGGAGTTTAATTTTCCCCATAGCGCTTCATTGATCGTGTACTCTTGAGTGTAGCTCGGGCTGAGAACGACGCAGCCATGGGAAAGTTGACAGTTAAGCCTATCTAGTGACAGCCCATCATAGGCTAGCTGGGTGATCTTGCAACTTGTATCATGTCGGAGTTTGATTTTCCCCATAGGGTTTCATTGATCGTGTATTCTTGAGTGTAGCTCTGGCTGAGAAGGTCCCAGCCATGGGAAAGTTGACAGTTAAGCCTATCTAGTGACAGCCCATCATAGGCTAGCTGGGTGATCTTGCAACTTGTATCATGCCGGAGTTGGATTTTCCCCATAGAGTTTCATTGATCGTTTACTCGGCAACTTCTATCAAGCAGGAGTTTAATTTTCCCCATAGCGCTTCATTGATCGTGTACTCTTGAGTGTAGCTCGGGCTGAGAACGACGCAGATATGGGAAAGTTGACAGTTAAGCCTATCTAGTGACAGCCCATCATAGGCTAGCTGGGTGATCTTGCAACTTGTATCATGTCGGAGTTTGATTTTCCCCATAGGGTTTTATTGATCGTGTATTCTTGAGTGTAGCTCTGGCTGAGAAGGTCGCAGCCATGGGAAAGTTGACAGTTAAGCCTATCTAGTGACAGCCCATCATAGGCTAGCTGGGTGATCTTGCAACTTGTATCATGCCGGAGTTGGATTTTCCCCATAGGGTTTCATTGATCGTTTACTCGGCAACTTCTATCAAGCAGGAGTTTAATTTTCCCCGTAGCGCTTCATTGATCGTGTATTCTTGAGTGTAGCTCTGGCTGAGAAGGTCGCAGCCATGGGAAAGTTGACAGTTAAGCCTATCTAGTGACAGCCCATCATAGGCTAGCTGGGTGATCTTGCAACTTGTATCATGTCGGAGTTTGATTTTCCCCATAGGGTTTCATTGATCGTGTATTCTTGAGTGTCGCTCTGGCTGAGAAGGTCCCAGCCATGGGAAAGTTGACAGTTAAGCCTATCTAGTGACAGCCCATCATAGGCTAGCTGGGTGATCTTGCAACTTGTATCATGCCGGAGTTGGATTTTCCCCATAGAGTTTCATTGATCGTTTACTCGGCAACTTCTATCAAGCAGGAGTTTAATTTTCCCCATAGCGCTTCATTGATCGTGTACTCTTGAGTGTAGCTCGGGCTGAGAACGACGCAGCCATGGGAAAGTTGACAGTTAAGCCTATCTAGTGACAGCCCATCATAGGCTAGCTGGGTGATCTTGCAACTTGTATCATGCCGGAGTTGGATATTCCCCATAGAGTTTCATTGATCGTTTACTCGGCAACTTCTATCAAGCAGGAGTTTAATTTTCCCCATAGCGCTTCATTGATCGTGTACTCTTGAGTGTAGCTCGGGCTGAGAACGACGCAGCCATGGGAAAGTTGACAGTTAAGCCTATCTAGTGACAGCCCATCATAGGCTAGCTGGGTGATCTTGCAACTTGTATCATGTCGGAGTTTGATTTTCCCCATAGGGTTTCAATGATCGTGTATTCTTGAGTGTAGCTCTGGCTGAGAAGGTCGCAGTCATGGGAAAGTTGACAGTTAAGCCTATCTAGTGACAGCCCATCATAGGCTAGCTGGGTGATCTTGCAACTTGTATCATGTCGGAGTTTGATTTTCCCCATAGGGTTTCATTGATCGTGTATTCTTGAGTGTAGCTCTGGCTGAGAAGGTCGCAGCCATGGGAAAGTTGACAGTTAAGCCTATCTAGTGACAGCCCATCATAGGCTAGCTGGGTGATCTTGCAACTTGTATCATGTCGGAGTTTGATTTTCCCCATAGGGTTTCATTGATCGTGTATTCTTGAGTGTAGCTCTGGCTGAGAAGGTCGCAGCCATGGGAAAGTTGACAGTTAAGCCTATCTAGTGACAGCCCATCATAGGCTAGCTGGGTGATCTTGCAACTTGTATCATGCCGGAGTTGGATTTTCCCCATAGAGTTTCATTGATCGATTACTCGGCAACTTCTATCAAGCAGGAGTTTAATTTTCCCCATAGCGCTTCATTGATCGTGTATTCTTGAGTGTAGCTCGGGCTGAGAACGACGCAGCCATGGGAAAGTTGACAGTTAAGCCTATCTAGTGACAGCCCATCATAGGCTAGCTGGGTGATCTTGCAACTTGTATCATGTCGGAGTTTGATTTTCCCCATAGGGTTTCATTGATCGTGTATTCTTGAGTGTAGCTCTGGCTGAGAAGGTCGCAGCCATGGGAAAGTTGACAGTTAAGCCTATCTAGTGACAGCCCATCATAGGCTAGCTGGGTGATCTTGCAACTTGTATCATGTCGGAGTTTGATTTTCCCCATAGGGTTTCATTGATCGTGTATTCTTGAGTGTCGCTCTGGCTGAGAAGGTCCCAGCCATGGGAAAGTTGACAGTTAAGCCTATCTAGTGACAGCCCATCATAGGCTAGCTGGGTGATCTTGCAACTTGTATCATGTCGGAGTTTGATTTTCCCCATAGGGTTTCATTGATCGTGTATTCTTGAGTGTAGCTCTGGCTGAGAAGGTCCCAGCCATGGGAAAGTTGACAGTTAAGCCTATCTAGTGACAGCCCATCATAGGCTAGCTGGGTGATCTTGCAACTTGTATCATGCCGGAGTTGGATATTCCCCATAGAGTTTCATTGATCGTTTACTCGGCAACTTCTATCAAGCAGGAGTTTAATTTTCCCCATAGCGCTTCATTGATCGTGTACTCTTGAGTGTAGCTCGGGCTGAGAACGACGCAGCCATGGGAAAGTTGACAGTTAAGCCTATCTAGTGACAGCCCATCATAGGCTAGCTGGGTGATCTTGCAACTTGTATCATGTCGGAGTTTGATTTTCCCCATAGGGTTTCATTGATCGTGTATTCTTGAGTGTAGCTCTGGCTGAGAAGGTCGCAGCCATGGGAAAGTTGACAGTTAAGCCTATCTAGTGACAGCCCATCATAGGCTAGCTGGGTGATCTTGCAACTTGTATCATGCCGGAGTTGGATTTTCCCTATAGGGTTTCATTGATCGTTTACTCGGCAACTTCTATCAAGCAGGAGTTTAATTTTCCCCGTAGCGCTTCATTGATCGTGTACTCTTGAGTGTAGCTCGGGCTGAGAACGACGCAGCCATGGGAAAGTTGAAAGTTAAGCCGATCTAGTGACAGCCCATCATAGGCTAGCTGGGTGATCTTGCAACTTGTATCATGTCGGAGTTTGATTTTCCCCATAGGGTTTCATTGATCGTGTATTCTTGAGTGTAGCTCTGGCTGAGAAGGTCGCAGCCATGGGAAAGTTGACAGTTAAGCCTATCTAGTGACAGCCCATCATAGACTAGCTGGGTGATCTTGCAACTTGTATCATGTCGGAGTTTGATTTTCCCCATAGGGTTTTATTGATCGTGTATTTTTGAGTGTCGCTCTGGCTGAGAAGGTCCCAGCCATGGGAAAGTTGACAGTTAAGCCTATCTAGTGACAGCCCATCATAGGCTAGCTGGGTGATCTTGCAACTTGTATCATGCCGGAGTTGGATTTTCCCCATAGAGTTTCATTGATCGTTTACTCGGCAACTTCTATCAAGCAGGAGTTTAATTTTCCCCCTAGCGCTTCATTGATCGTGTACTCTTGAGTGTAGCTCGGGCTGAGAACGACGCAGCCATGGGAAAGTTGACAGTTAAGCAAATCTAGTGACAGCCCATCATAGGCTAGCTGGGTGATCTTGCAACTTGTATCATGTCGGAGTTTGATTTTCCCCATAGGGTTTCATTGATCGTGTATTCTTGAGTGTAGCTCTGGCTGAGAAGGTCGCAGCCATGGGAAAGTTGACAGTTAAGCCTATCTAGTGACAGCCCATCATAGGCTAGCTGGGTGATCTTGCAACTTGTATCATGTCGGAGTTTGATTTTCCCCATAGGGTTTCATTGATCGTGTATTCTTGAGTGTAGCTCTGGCTGAGAAGGTCCCAGCCATGGGAAAGTTGACAGTTAAGCCTATCTAGTGACAGCCCATCATAGGCTAGCTGGGTGATCTTGCAACTTGTATCATGCCGGAGTTGGATTTTCCCCATAGAGTTTCATTGATCGTTTACTCGGCAACTTCTATCAAGCAGGAGTTTAATTTTCCCCATAGCGCTTCATTGATCGTGTACTCTTGAGTGTAGCTCGGGCTGAGAACGACGCAGCCATGGGAAAGTTGACAGTTAAGCCTATCTAGTGACAGCCCATCATAGGCTAGCTGGGTGATCTTGCAACTTGTATCATGTCGGAGTTTGATTTTCCCCATAGGGTTTCATTGATCGTGTATTCTTGAGTGTAGCTCTGGCTGAGAAGGTCGCAGCCATAAGAAAGTTGACAGTTAAGCCTATCTAGTGATAGCCCATCATAGGCTAGCTGGGTGATCTTGCAACTTGTATCATGTCGGAGTTTGATTTTCCCCATAGGGTTTCATTGATCGTGTATTCTTGAGTGTAGCTCTGGCTGAGAAGGTCGCAGCCATGGGAAAGTTGACAGTTAAGCCTATCTAGTGACAGCCCATCATAGGCTAGCTGGGTGATCTTGCAACTTGTATCATGTCGGAGTTTGATTTTCCCCATAGGGTTTTATTGATCGTGTATTCTTGAGTGTAGCTCTGGCTGAGAAGGTCGCAGCCATGGGAAAGTTGACAGTTAAGCCTATCTAGTGACAGCCCATCATAGGCTAGCTGGGTGATCTTGCAACTTGTATCATGCCGGAGTTGGATTTTCCCCATAGAGTTTCATTGATTGTTTACTCGGCAACTTCTATCAAGCAGGAGTTTAATTTTCCCCATAGCGCTTCATTGATCGTGTACTCTTGAGTGTAGCTCGGGCTGAGAACGACGCAGCCATGGGAAAGTTGACAGTTAAGCCTATCTAGTGACAGCCCATCATAGGCTAGCTGGATGATCTTGCAACTTGTATCATGTCGGAGTTTGATTTTCCCCATAGGGTTTCATTGATCGTGTATTCTTGAGTGTAGCTCTGGCTGAGAAGGTCGCAGCCATGGGAAAGTTGACAGTTAAGCCTATCTAGTGACAGCCCATCATAGGCTAGCTGGGTGATCTTGCAACTTGTATCATGTCGGAGTTTGATTTTCCCCATAGGGTTTCATTGATTGTGTATTCTTGAGTGTAGCTCTGGCTGAGAAGGTCCCAGCCATGGGAAAGTTGACAGTTAAGCCTATCTAGTGACAGCCCATCATAGGCTAGCTGGGTCATCTTGCAACTTGTATCATTCCGGAGTTGGATTTTCCCCATAGAGTTTCATTGATCGTTTACTCGGCAACTTCTATCAAGCAGGAGTTTAATTTTCCCCATAGCGCTTCATTGATCGTGTACTCTTGAGTGTAGCTCGGGCTGAGAACGACGCAGCCATGGGAAAGTTGACAGTTAAGCCTATCTAGTGACAGCCCATCATAGGCTAGCTGGGTGATCTTGCAACTTGTATCATATCGGAGTTTGATTTTCCCCATAGGGTTTCATTGATCGTGTATTCTTGAGTGTAGCTCTGGCTGAGAAGGTCGCAGCCATGGGAAAGTTGACAGTTAAGCCTATCTAGTGACAGCCCATCATAGGCTAGCTGGGTGATCTTGCAACTTGTATCATGTCGGAGTTTGATTTTCCCCATAGGGTTTCATTGATCGTGTATTCTTGAGTGTAGCTCTGGCTGAGAAGGTTGCAGCCATGGGAAAGTTGACAGTTAAGCCTATCTAGTGACAGCCCATCATAGGCTAGCTGGGTGATCTTGCAACTTGTATCATGCCGGAGTTGGATTTTCCCCATAGAGTTTCATTGATCGTTTACTCGGCAACTTCTATCAAGCAGGAGTTTAATTTTCCCCATAGCGCTTCATTGATCGTGTACTCTTGAGTGTAGCTCGGGCTGAGAACGACGCAGCCATGGGAAAGTTGACAGTTAAGCCTATCTAGTGACAGCCCATCATAGGCTAGCTGGGTGATCTTGCAACTTGTATCATGTCGGAGTTTGATTTTCCCCATAGGGTTTCATTGATCGTGTATTCTTGAGTGTAGCTCTGGCTGAGAAGGTCCCAGCCATGGGAAAGTTGACAGTTAAGCCTATCTAGTGACAGCCCATCATAGGCTAGCTGGGTGATCTTGCAACTTGTATCATGCCGGAGTTGGATTTTCCCCATAGAGTTTCATTGATCGTTTACTCGGCAACTTCTATCAAGCAGGAGTTTAATTTTCCCCATAGCGCTTCATTGATCGTGTACTCTTGAGTGTAGCTCGGGCTGAGAACGACGCAGCCATGGGAAAGTTGACAGTTAAGCCTATCTAGTGACAGCCCATCATAGGCTAGCTGGGTGATCTTGCAACTTGTATCATGTCGGAGTTTGATTTTCCCCATAGGGTTTCATTGATCGTGTATTCTTGAGTGTAGCTCTGGCTGAGAAGGTCGCAGCCATGGGAAAGTTGACAGTTAAGCCTATCTAGTGACAGCCCATCATAGGCTAGCTGGGTGATCTTGCAACTTGTATCATGTCGGAGTTTGATTTTCCCCATAGGGTTTCATTGATCGTGTATTCTTGAGTGTAGCTCTGGCTGAGAAGGTCGCATCCATGGGAAAGTTGACAGTTAAGCCTATCTAGTGACAGCCCATCATAGGCTAGCTGGGTGATCTTGCAACTTGTATCATGCCGGAGTTGGATTTTCCCCATAGAGTTTCATTGATCGTTTACTCGGCAACTTCTATCAAGCAGGAGTTTAATTTTCCCCATAGCGCTTCATTGATCGTGTACTCTTGAGTGTAGCTCGGGCTGAGAACGACGCAGCCATGGGAAAGTTGACAGTTAAGCCTATCTAGTGACAGCCCATCATAGGCTAGCTGGGTGATCTTGCAACTTGTATCATGTCGGAGTTTGATTTTCCCCATAGGGTTTCATTGATCGTGTATTCTTGAGTGTAGCTCTGGCTGAGAAGGTCGCAGCCATGGGAAAGTTGACAGTTAAGCCTATCTAGTGACAGCCCATCATAGGCTAGCTGGGTGATCTTGCAACTTGTATCATGTCGGAGTTTGATTTTCCCCATAGGGTTTCATTGATCGTGTATTCTTGAGTGTAGCTCTGGCTGAGAAGGTCGCAGCCATGGGAAAGTTGACAGTTAAGCCTATCTAGTGACAGCCCATCATAGGCTAGCTGGGTGATCTTGCAACTTGTATCATGCCGGAGTTGGATTTTCCCCATAGAGTTTCATTGATCGTTTACTCGGCAACTTCTATCAAGCAGGAGTTTAATTTTCCCCATAGCGCTTCATTGATCGTGTACTCTTGAGTGTAGCTCGGGCTGAGAACGACGCAGCCATGGGAAAGTTGACAGTTAAGCCTATCTAGTGACAGCCCATCATAGGCTAGCTGGGTGAGCTTGCAACTTGTATCATGTCGGAGTTTGATTTTCCCCATAGGTTTTCATTGATCGTGTATTCTTGAGTGTAGCTCTGGCTGAGAAGGTCGCAGCCATGGGAAAGTTGACAGTTAAGCCTATCTAGTGACAGCCCATCATAGGCTAGCTGGGTGATCTTGCAACTTGTATCATGCCGGAGTTGGATTTTCCCCATAGGGTTTCATTGATCGTTTACTCGGCAACTTCTATCAAGCAGGAGTTTAATTTTCCCCATAGCGCTTCATTGATCGTGTACTCTTGAGTGTAGCTCGGGCTGAGAACGACGCAGCCATGGGAAAGTTGACAGTTAAGCCTATCTAGTGACAGCCCATCATAGGCTAGCTGGGTGATCTTGCAACTTGTATCATGTCGGAGTTTGATTTTCCCCATAGGGTTTCATTGATCGTGTATTCTTGAGTGTAGCTCTGGCTGAGAAGGTCGCAGCCATGGGAAAGTTGACAGTTAAGCCTATCTAGTGACAGCCCATCATAGGCTAGCTGGGTGATCTTGCAACTTGTATCATGCCGGAGTTGGATTTTCCCCATACAGTTTCATTGATCGTTTACTCGGCAACTTCTATCAAGCAGGAGTTTAATTTTCCCCATAGCGCTTCATTGTTCGTGTACTCTTGAGTGTAGCTCGGGCTGAGAACGACGCAGCCATGGGAAAGTTGACAGTTAAGCCTATCTAGTGACAGCCCATCATAGGCTAGCTGGGTTATCTTGCAACTTGTATCATGTCGGAGTTTGATTTTCCCCATAGGGTTTCATTGATCGTGTATTCTTGAGTGTAGCTCTGGCTGAGAAGGTCGCAGCCATGGGAAAGTTGACAGTTAAGCCTATCTAGTGACAGCCCATCATAGGCTAGCTGGGTGATCTTGCAACTTGTATCATGCCGGAGTTGGATTTCCCCATAGGGTTTCATTGATCGTTTACTCGGCAACTTCTATCAAGCAGGAGTTTAATTTTCCCCGTAGCGCTTCATTGATCGTGTACTCTTGAGTGTAGCTCGGGCTGAGAACGACGCAGCCATGGGAAAGTTGAAAGTTAAGCCTATCTAGTGACAGCCCATCATAGGCTAGCTGGGTGATCTTGCAACTTGTATCATGTCGGAGTTTGATTTTCCCCATAGGGTTTCATTGATCGTGTATTCTTGAGTGTAGCTCTGGCTGAGAAGGTCGCAGCCATGGGAAAGATGACAGTTAAGCCTATCTAGTGACAGCCCATCATAGGCTAGCTGGGTGATCTTGCAACTTGTATCATGTCGGAGTTTGATTTTCCCCATAGGGTTTCATTGATCGTGTATTCTTGAGTGTAGCTCTGGCTGAGAAGGTCGCAGCCATGGGAAAGTTGACAGTTAAGCCTATCTAGTGACAGCCCATCATAGGCTAGCTGGGTGATCTTGCAACTTGTATCATGCCGGAGTTGGATTTTCCCCATAGAGTTTCATTGATCGTTTACTCGGCAACTTCTATCAAGCAGGAGTTTAATTTTCCCCATAGCGCTTCATTGATCGTGTACTCTTGAGTGTAGCTCGGGCTGAGAACGACGCAGCCATGGGAAAGTTGACAGTTAAGCCTATCTAGTGACAGCCCATCATAGGCTAGCTGGGTGAGCTTGCAACTTGTATCATGTCGGAGTTTGATTTTCCCCATAGGTTTTCATTGATCGTGTATTCTTGAGTGTAGCTCTGGCTGAGAAGGTCGCAGCCATGGGAAAGTTGACAGTTAAGCCTATCTAGTGACAGCCCATCATAGGCTAGCTGGGTGATCTTGCAACTTGTATCATGCCGGAGTTGGATTTTCCCCATAGGGTTTCATTGATCGTTTACTCGGCAACTTCTATCAAGCAGGAGTTTAATTTTCCCCATAGCGCTTCATTGATCGTGTACTCTTGAGTGTAGCTCGGGCTGAGAACGACGCAGCCATGGGAAAGTTGACAGTTAAGCCTATCTAGTGACAGCCCATCATAGGCTAGCTGGGTGATCTTGCAACTTGTATCATGTCGGAGTTTGATTTTCCCCATAGGGTTTCATTGATCGTGTATTCTTGAGTGTAGCTCTGGCTGAGAAGGTCGCAGCCATGGGAAAGTTGACAGTTAAGCCTATCTAGTGACAGCCCATCATAGGCTAGCTGGGTGATCTTGCAACTTGTATCATGTCGGAGTTTGATTTTCCCCATAGGGTTTCATTGATCGTGTATTCTTGAGTGTAGCTCTGGCTGAGAAGGTCGCAGCCATGGGAAAGTTGACAGTTAAGCCTATCTAGTGACAGCCCATCATAGGCTAGCTGGGTGATCTTGCAACTTGTATCATGTCGGAGTTTGATTTTCCCCATAGGGTTTCATTGATCGTGTATTCTTGAGTGTAGCTCTGGCTGAGAAGGTCGCAGCCATGGGAAAGTTGACAGTTAAGCCTATCTAGTGACAGCCCATCATAGGCTAGCTGGGTGATCTTGCAACTTGTATCATGCCGGAGTTGGATTTTCCCCATACAGTTTCATTGATCGTTTACTCGGCAACTTCTATCAAGCAGGAGTTTAATTTTCCCCATAGCGCTTCATTGTTCGTGTACTCTTGAGTGTAGCTCGGGCTGAGAACGACGCAGCCATGGGAAAGTTGACAGTTAAGCCTATCTAGTGACAGCCCATCATAGGCTAGCTGGGTTATCTTGCAACTTGTATCATGTCGGAGTTTGATTTTCCCCATAGGGTTTCATTGATCGTGTATTCTTGAGTGTAGCTCTGGCTGAGAAGGTCGCAGCCATGGGAAAGTTGACAGTTAAGCCTATCTAGTGACAGCCCATCATAGGCTAGCTGGGTGATCTTGCAACTTGTATCATGCCGGAGTTGGATTTCCCCATAGGGTTTCATTGATCGTTTACTCGGCAACTTCTATCAAGCAGGAGTTTAATTTTCCCCGTAGCGCTTCATTGATCGTGTACTCTTGAGTGTAGCTCGGGCTGAGAACGACGCAGCCATGGGAAAGTTGAAAGTTAAGCCTATCTAGTGACAGCCCATCATAGGCTAGCTGGGTGATCTTGCAACTTGTATCATGTCGGAGTTTGATTTTCCCCATAGGGTTTCATTGATCGTGTATTCTTGAGTGTAGCTCTGGCTGAGAAGGTCGCAGCCATGGGAAAGATGACAGTTAAGCCTATCTAGTGACAGCCCATCATAGGCTAGCTGGGTGATCTTGCAACTTGTATCATGTCGGAGTTTGATTTTCCCCATAGGGTTTCATTGATCGTGTATTCTTGAGTGTCGCTCTGGCTGAGAAGGTCCCAGCCATGGGAAAGTTGACAGTTAAGCCTATCTAGTGACAGCCCATCATAGGCTAGCTGGGTGATCTTGCAACTTGTATCATGCCGGAGTTGGATTTTCCCCATAGAGTTTCATTGATCGTTTACTCGGCAACTTCTATCAAGCAGGAGTTTAATTTTCCCCATAGCGCTTCATTGATCGTGTACTCTTGAGTGTAGCTCGGGCTGAGAACGATGCAGCCATGGGAAAGTTGACAGTTAAGCAAATCTAGTGACAGCCCATCATAGGCTAGCTGGGTGATCTTGCAACTTGTATCATGTCGGAGTTTGATTTTCCCCATAGGGTTTCATTGATCGTGTATTCTTGAGTGTAGCTCTGGCTGAGAAGGTCGCAGCCATGGGAAAGTTGACAGTTAAGCCTATCTAGTGACAGCCCATCATAGGCTAGCTGGGTGATCTTGCAACTTGTATCATGTCGGAGTTTGATTTTCCCCATAGGGTTTCATTGATCGTGTATTCTTGAGTGTAGCTCTGGCTGAGAAGGTCCCAGCCATGGGAAAGTTGACAGTTAAGCCTATATAGTGACAGCCCATCATAGGCTAGCTGGGTGATCTTGCAACTTGTATCATGCCGGAGTTGGATTTTCCCCATAGAGTTTCATTGATTGTTTACTCGGCAACTTCTATCAAGCAGGAGTTTAATTTTCCCCATAGCGCTTCATTGATCGTGTACTCTTGAGTGTAGCTCGGGCTGAGAACGACGCAGCCATGGGAAAGTTGACAGTTAAGCCTATCTAGTGACAGCCCATCATAGGCTAGCTGGATGATCTTGCAACTTGTATCATGTCGGAGTTTGATTTTCCCCATAGGGTTTCATTGATCGTGTATTCTTGAGTGTAGCTCTGGCTGAGAAGGTCGCAGCCATGGGAAAGTTGACAGTTAAGCCTATCTAGTGACAGCCCATCATAGGCTAGCTGGGTGATCTTGCAACTTGTATCATGTCGGAGTTTGATTTTCCCCATAGGGTTTCATTGATTGTGTATTCTTGAGTGTAGCTCTGGCTGAGAAGGTCCCAGCCATGGGAAAGTTGACAGTTAAGCCTATCTAGTGACAGCCCATCATAGGCTAGCTGGGTCATCTTGCAACTTGTATCATGCCGGAGTTGGATTTTCCCCATAGAGTTTCATTGATCGTTTACTCGGCAACTTCTATCAAGCAGGAGTTTAATTTTCCCCATAGCGCTTCATTGATCGTGTACTCTTGAGTGTAGCTCGGGCTGAGAACGACGCAGCCATGGGAAAGTTGACAGTTAAGCCTATCTAGTGACAGCCCATCATAGGCTAGCTGGGTGATCTTGCAACTTGTATCATGTCGGAGTTTGATTTTCCCCATAGGGTTTCATTGATCGTGTATTCTTGAGTGTAGCTCTGGCTGAGAAGGTCGCAGCCATGGGAAAGTTGACAGTTAAGCCTATCTAGTGACAGCCCATCATAGGCTAGCTGGGTGATCTTGCAACTTGTATCATGTCGGAGTTTGATTTTCCCCATAGGGTTTCATTGATCGTGTATTCTTGAGTGTAGCTCTGGCTGAGAAGGTTGCAGCCATGGGAAAGTTGACAGTTAAGCCTATCTAGTGACAGCCCATCATAGGCTAGCTGGGTGATCTTGCAACTTGTATCATGCCGGAGTTGGATTTTCCCCATAGAGTTTCATTGATCGTTTACTCGGCAACTTCTATCAAGCAGGAGTTTAATTTTCCCCATAGCGCTTCATTGATCGTGTACTCTTGAGTGTAGCTCGGGCTGAGAACGACGCAGCCATGGGAAAGTTGACAGTTAAGCCTATCTAGTGACAGCCCATCATAGGCTAGCTGGGTGATCTTGCAACTTGTATCATGTCGGAGTTTGATTTTCCCCATAGGGTTTCATTGATCGTGTATTCTTGAGTGTAGCTCTGGCTGAGAAGGTCCCAGCCATGGGAAAGTTGACAGTTAAGCCTATCTAGTGACAGCCCATCATAGGCTAGCTGGGTGATCTTGCAACTTGTATCATGCCGGAGTTGGATTTTCCCCATAGAGTTTCATTGATCGTTTACTCGGCAACTTCTATCAAGCAGGAGTTTAATTTTCCCCATAGCGCTTCATTGATCGTGTACTCTTGAGTGTAGCTCGGGCTGAGAACGACGCAGCCATGGGAAAGTTGACAGTTAAGCCTATCTAGTGACAGCCCATCATAGGCTAGCTGGGTGATCTTGCAACTTGTATCATGTCGGAGTTTGATTTTCCCCATAGGGTTTCATTGATCGTGTATTCTTGAGTGTAGCTCTGGCTGAGAAGGTCGCAGCCATGGGAAAGTTGACAGTTAAGCCTATCTAGTGACAGCCCATCATAGGCTAGCTGGGTGATCTTGCAACTTGTATCATGTCGGAGTTTGATTTTCCCCATAGGGTTTCATTGATCGTGTATTCTTGAGTGTAGCTCTGGCTGAGAAGGTCGCATCCATGGGAAAGTTGACAGTTAAGCCTATCTAGTGACAGCCCATCATAGGCTAGCTGGGTGATCTTGCAACTTGTATCATGCCGGAGTTGGATTTTCCCCATAGAGTTTCATTGATCGTTTACTCGGCAACTTCTATCAAGCAGGAGTTTAATTTTCCCCATAGCGCTTCATTGATCGTGTACTCTTGAGTGTAGCTCGGGCTGAGAACGACGCAGCCATGGGAAAGTTGACAGTTAAGCCTATCTAGTGACAGCCCATCATAGGCTAGCTGGGTGATCTTGCAACTTGTATCATGTCGGAGTTTGATTTTCCCCATAGGGTTTCATTGATCGTGTATTCTTGAGTGTAGCTCTGGCTGAGAAGGTCGCAGCCATGGGAAAGTTGACAGTTAAGCCTATCTAGTGACAGCCCATCATAGGCTAGCTGGGTGATCTTGCAACTTGTATCATGTCGGAGTTTGATTTTCCCCATAGGGTTTCATTGATCGTGTATTCTTGAGTGTAGCTCTGGCTGAGAAGGTCGCAGCCATGGGAAAGTTGACAGTTAAGCCTATCTAGTGACAGCCCATCATAGGCTAGCTGGGTGATCTTGCAACTTGTATCATGCCGGAGTTGGATTTTCCCCATAGAGTTTCATTGATCGTTTACTCGGCAACTTCTATCAAGCAGGAGTTTAATTTTCCCCATAGCGCTTCATTGATCGTGTACTCTTGAGTGTAGCTCGGGCTGAGAACGACGCAGCCATGGGAAAGTTGACAGTTAAGCCTATCTAGTGACAGCCCATCATAGGCTAGCTGGGTGAGCTTGCAACTTGTATCATGTCGGAGTTTGATTTTCCCCATAGGTTTTCATTGATCGTGTATTCTTGAGTGTAGCTCTGGCTGAGAAGGTCGCAGCCATGGGAAAGTTGACAGTTAAGCCTATCTAGTGACAGCCCATCATAGGCTAGCTGGGTGATCTTGCAACTTGTATCATGCCGGAGTTGGATTTTCCCCATAGGGTTTCATTGATCGTTTACTCGGCAACTTCTATCAAGCAGGAGTTTAATTTTCCCCATAGCGCTTCATTGATCGTGTACTCTTGAGTGTAGCTCGGGCTGAGAACGACGCAGCCATGGGAAAGTTGACAGTTAAGCCTATCTAGTGACAGCCCATCATAGGCTAGCTGGGTGATCTTGCAACTTGTATCATGTCGGAGTTTGATTTTCCCCATAGGGTTTCATTGATCGTGTATTCTTGAGTGTAGCTCTGGCTGAGAAGGTCGCAGCCATGGGAAAGTTGACAGTTAAGCCTATCTAGTGACAGCCCATCATAGGCTAGCTGGGTGATCTTGCAACTTGTATCATGTCGGAGTTTGATTTTCCCCATAGGGTTTCATTGATCGTGTATTCTTGAGTGTAGCTCTGGCTGAGAAGGTCGCAGCCATGGGAAAGTTGACAGTTAAGCCTATCTAGTGACAGCCCATCATAGGCTAGCTGGGTGATCTTGCAACTTGTATCATGTCGGAGTTTGATTTTCCCCATAGGGTTTCATTGATCGTGTATTCTTGAGTGTAGCTCTGGCTGAGAAGGTCGCAGCCATGGGAAAGTTGACAGTTAAGCCTATCTAGTGACAGCCCATCATAGGCTAGCTGGGTGATCTTGCAACTTGTATCATGCCGGAGTTGGATTTTCCCCATACAGTTTCATTGATCGTTTACTCGGCAACTTCTATCAAGCAGGAGTTTAATTTTCCCCATAGCGCTTCATTGTTCGTGTACTCTTGAGTGTAGCTCGGGCTGAGAACGACGCAGCCATGGGAAAGTTGACAGTTAAGCCTATCTAGTGACAGCCCATCATAGGCTAGCTGGGTTATCTTGCAACTTGTATCATGTCGGAGTTTGATTTTCCCCATAGGGTTTCATTGATCGTGTATTCTTGAGTGTAGCTCTGGCTGAGAAGGTCGCAGCCATGGGAAAGTTGACAGTTAAGCCTATCTAGTGACAGCCCATCATAGGCTAGCTGGGTGATCTTGCAACTTGTATCATGCCGGAGTTGGATTTTCCCCATACAGTTTCATTGATCGTTTACTCGGCAACTTCTATCAAGCAGGAGTTTAATTTTCCCCATAGCGCTTCATTGTTCGTGTACTCTTGAGTGTAGCTCGGGCTGAGAACGACGCAGCCATGGGAAAGTTGACAGTTAAGCCTATCTAGTGACAGCCCATCATAGGCTAGCTGGGTTATCTTGCAACTTGTATCATGTCGGAGTTTGATTTTCCCCATAGGGTTTCATTGATCGTGTATTCTTGAGTGTAGCTCTGGCTGAGAAGGTCGCAGCCATGGGAAAGTTGACAGTTAAGCCTATCTAGTGACAGCCCATCATAGGCTAGCTGGGTGATCTTGCAACTTGTATCATGCCGGAGTTGGATTTCCCCATAGGGTTTCATTGATCGTTTACTCGGCAACTTCTATCAAGCAGGAGTTTAATTTTCCCCGTAGCGCTTCATTGATCGTGTACTCTTGAGTGTAGCTCGGGCTGAGAACGACGCAGCCATGGGAAAGTTGAAAGTTAAGCCTATCTAGTGACAGCCCATCATAGGCTAGCTGGGTGATCTTGCAACTTGTATCATGTCGGAGTTTGATTTTCCCCATAGGGTTTCATTGATCGTGTATTCTTGAGTGTAGCTCTGGCTGAGAAGGTCGCAGCCATGGGAAAGATGACAGTTAAGCCTATCTAGTGACAGCCCATCATAGGCTAGCTGGGTGATCTTGCAACTTGTATCATGTCGGAGTTTGATTTTCCCCATAGGGTTTCATTGATCGTGTATTCTTGAGTGTCGCTCTGGCTGAGAAGGTCCCAGCCATGGGAAAGTTGACAGTTAAGCCTATCTAGTGACAGCCCATCATAGGCTAGCTGGGTGATCTTGCAACTTGTATCATGCCGGAGTTGGATTTTCCCCATAGAGTTTCATTGATCGTTTACTCGGCAACTTCTATCAAGCAGGAGTTTAATTTTCCCCATAGCGCTTCATTGATCGTGTACTCTTGAGTGTAGCTCGGGCTGAGAACGATGCAGCCATGGGAAAGTTGACAGTTAAGCAAATCTAGTGACAGCCCATCATAGGCTAGCTGGGTGATCTTGCAACTTGTATCATGTCGGAGTTTGATTTTCCCCATAGGGTTTCATTGATCGTGTATTCTTGAGTGTAGCTCTGGCTGAGAAGGTCGCAGCCATGGGAAAGTTGACAGTTAAGCCTATCTAGTGACAGCCCATCATAGGCTAGCTGGGTGATCTTGCAACTTGTATCATGTCGGAGTTTGATTTTCCCCATAGGGTTTCATTGATCGTGTATTCTTGAGTGTAGCTCTGGCTGAGAAGGTCCCAGCCATGGGAAAGTTGACAGTTAAGCCTATCTAGTGACAGCCCATCATAGGATAGCTGGGTGATCTTGCAACTTGTATCATGCCGGAGTTGGATTTTCCCCATAGAGTTTCATTGATCGTTTACTCGGCAACTTCTATCAAGCAGGAGTTTAATTTTCCCCATAGCGCTTCATTGATCGTGTACTCTTGAGTGTAGCTCGGGCTGAGAACGACGCAGCCATGGGAAAGTTGACAGTTAAGCCTATCTAGTGACAGCCCATCATAGTCTAGCTGGGTGATCTTGCAACTTGTATCATGTCGGAGTTTGATTTTCCCCATAGGGTTTTATTGATCGTGTATTCTTGAGTGTAGCTCTGGCTGAGAAGGTCGCAGCCATGGGAAAGTTGACAGTTAAGCCTATCTAGTGACAGCCCATCATAGGCTAGCTGGGTGATCTTGCAACTTGTATCATGCCGGAGTTGGATTTTCCCCATAGGGTTTCATTGATCGTTTACTCGGCAACTTCTATCAAGCAGGAGTTTAATTTTCCCCGTAGCGCTTCATTGATCGTGTACTCTTGAGTGTAGCTCGGGCTGAGAACGACGCAGCCATGGGAAAGTTGACAGTTAAGCCTATCTAGTGACAGGCCATCATAGGCTAGCTGGGTGATCTTGCAACTTGTATCATGTCGGAGTTTGATTTTCCCCATAGGGTTTCATTGATCGTGTATTCTTGAGTGTAGCTCTGGCTGAGAAGGTCGCAGCCATGGGAAAGTTGACAGTTAAGCCTATCTAGTGACAGCCCATCATAGGCTAGCTGGGTGATCTTGCAACTTGTATCATGTCGGAGTTTGATTTTCCCCATTGGGTTTCATTGATCGTGTATTCTTGAGTGTCGCTCTGGCTGAGAAGGTCCCAGCCATGGGAAAGTTGACAGTTAAGCCTATCTAGTGACAGCCCATCATAGGCTAGCTGGGTGATCTTGCAACTTGTATCATGCCGGAGTTGGATTTTCCCCATAGAGTTTCATTGATCGTTTACTCGGCAACTTCTATCAAGCAGGAGTTTAATTTTCCCCATAGCGCTTCATTGATCGTGTACTCTTGAGTGTAGCTCGGGCTGAGAACGACGCAGCCATGGGAAAGTTGACAGTTAAGCCTATCTAGTGACAGCCCATCATAGGCTAGCTGGGTGATCTTGCAACTTGTATCATGTCGGAGTTTGATTTTCCCCATAGGGTTTCATTGATCGTGTATTCTTGAGTGTAGCTCTGGCTGAGAAGGTCGCAGCCATGGGAAAGTTGACAGTTAAGCCTATCTAGTGACAGCCCATCATAGGCTAGCTGGGTGATCTTGCAACTTGTATCATGTCGGAGTTTGATTTTCCCCATAGGGTTTCATTGATCGTGTATTCTTGAGTGTAGCTCTGGCTGAGAAGGTCCCAGCCATGGGAAAGTTGACAGTTAAGCCTATCTAGTGACAGCCCATCATAGGCTAGCTGGGTGATCTTGCAACTTGTATCATGCCGGAGTTGGATATTCCCCATAGAGTTTCATTGATCGTTTACTCGGCAACTTCTATCAAGCAGGAGTTTAATTTTCCCCATAGCGCTTCATTGATCGTGTACTCTTGAGTGTAGCTCGGGCTGAGAACGACGCAGCCATGGGAAAGTTGACAGTTAAGCCTATCTAGTGACAGCCCATCATAGGCTAGCTGGGTGATCTTGCAACTTGTATCATGTCGGAGTTTGATTTTCCCCATAGGGTTTCATTGATCGTGTATTCTTGAGTGTAGCTCTGGCTGAGAAGGTCGCAGCCATGGGAAAGTTGACAGTTAAGCCTATCTAGTGACAGCCCATCATAGGCTAGCTGGGTGATCTTGCAACTTGTATCATGCCGGAGTTGGATTTTCCCCATAGGGTTTCATTGATCGTTTACTCGGCAACTTCTATCAAGCAGGAGTTTAATTTTCCCCATAGCGCTTCATTGATCGTGTACTCTTGAGTGTAGCTCGGGCTGAGAACGACGCAGCCATGGGAAAGTTGACAGTTAAGCCTATCTAGTGACAGCCCATCATAGGCTAGCTGGGTGATCTTGCAACTTGTATCATGTCGGAGTTTGATTTTCCCCATAGGGTTTCAATGATCGTGTATTCTTGAGTGTAGCTCTGGCTGAGAAGGTCGCAGTCATGGGAAAGTTGACAGTTAAGCCTATCTAGTGACAGCCCATCATAGGCTAGCTGGGTGATCTTGCAACTTGTATCATGTCGGAGTTTGATTTTCCCCATAGGGTTTCATTGATCGTGTATTCTTGAGTGTAGCTCTGGCTGAGAAGGTCGCAGCCATGGGAAAGTTGACAGTTAAGCCTATCTAGTGACAGCCCATCATAGGCTAGCTGGGTGATCTTGCAACTTGTATCATGTCGGAGTTTGATTTTCCCCATAGGGTTTCATTGATCGTGTATTCTTGAGTGTAGCTCTGGCTGAGAAGGTCGCAGCCATGGGAAAGTTGACAGTTAAGCCTATCTAGTGACAGCCCATCATAGGCTAGCTGGGTGATCTTGCAACTTGTATCATGCCGGAGTTGGATTTTCCCCATAGAGTTTCATTGATCGTTTACTCGGCAACTTCTATCAAGCAGGAGTTTAATTTTCCCCATAGCGCTTCATTGATCGTGTACTCTTGAGTGTAGCTCGGGCTGAGAACGACGCAGCCATGGGAAAGTTGACAGTTAAGCCTATCTAGTGAAAGCCCATCGTAGGCTAGCTGGGTGATCTTGCAACTTGTATCATGTCGGAGTTTGATTTTCCCCATAGGGTTTCATTGATCGTGTATTCTTGAGTGTAGCTCTGGCTGAGAAGGTCGCAGCCATGGGAAAGTTGACAGTTAAGCCTATCTAGTGACAGCCCATCATAGGCTAGCTGGGTGATCTTGCAACTTGTATCATGCCGGAGTTGGATTTTCCCCATAGAGTTTCATTGATCGTTTACTCGGCAACTTCTATCAAGCAGGAGTTTAATTTTCCCCATAGCGCTTCATTGATCGTGTACTCTTGAGTGTAGCTCGGGCTGAGAACGACGCAGCCATGGGAAAGTTGACAGTTAAGCCTATCTAGTGACAGCCCATCATAGGCTAGCTGGGTGATCTTGCAACTTGTATCATGTCGGAGTTTGATTTTCCCCATAGGGTTTCATTGATCGTGTATTCTTGAGTGTAGCTCTGGCTGAGAAGGTCCCAGCCATGGGAAAGTTGACAGTTAAGCCTATCTAGTGACAGCCCATCATAGGCTAGCTGGGTGATCTTGCAACTTGTATCATGCCGGAGTTGGATTTTCCCCATAGGGTTTCATTGATCGTTTACTCGGCAACTTCTATCAAGCAGGAGTTTAATTTTCCCCGTAGCGCTTCATTGATCGTGTATTCTTGAGTGTAGCTCTGGCTGAGAAGGTCGCAGCCATGGGAAAGTTGACAGTTAAGCCTATCTAGTGACAGCCCATCATAGGCTAGCTGGGTGATCTTGCAACTTGTATCATGTCGGAGTTTGATTTTCCCCATAGGGTTTCATTGATCGTGTATTCTTGAGTGTCGCTCTGGCTGAGAAGGTCCCAGCCATGGGAAAGTTGACAGTTAAGCCTATCTAGTGACAGCCCATCATAGGCTAGCTGGGTGATCTTGCAACTTGTATCATGCCGGAGTTGGATTTTCCCCATAGAGTTTCATTGATCGTTTACTCGGCAACTTCTATCAAGCAGGAGTTTAATTTTCCCCATAGCGCTTCATTGATCGTGTACTCTTGAGTGTAGCTCGGGCTGAGAACGACGCAGCCATGGGAAAGTTGACAGTTAAGCCTATCTAGTGACAGCCCATCATAGGCTAGCTGGGTGATCTTGCAACTTGTATCATGCCGGAGTTGGATATTCCCCATAGAGTTTCATTGATCGTTTACTCGGCAACTTCTATCAAGCAGGAGTTTAATTTTCCCCATAGCGCTTCATTGATCGTGTACTCTTGAGTGTAGCTCGGGCTGAGAACGACTCAGCCATGGGAAAGTTGACAGTTAAGCCTATCTAGTGACAGCCCATCATAGGCTAGCTGGGTGATCTTGCAACTTGTATTATGTCGGTGTTTGATTTTCCCCATAGGGTTTCATTGATCGTGTATTCTTAAGTGTAGCTCTGGCTGAGAAGGTCGCAGCCATGGGAAAGTTGACAGTTAAGCCTATCTAGTGACATCCCATCATAGGCTAGCTGGGTGATCTTGCAACTTGTATCATGCCGGAGTTGGATTTTCCCCATAGGGTTTCATTGATCGTTTACTCGGCAACTTCTATGAAGCAGGAGTTTAATTTTCCCCGTAGCGCTTCATTGATCGTGTACTCTTGAGTGTAGCTCGGGCTGAGAACGACGCAGCCATGGGAAAGTTGAAAGTTAAGCCTATCTAGTGATAGCCCATCATAGGCTAGCTGGGTGATCTTGCAACTTGTATCATGTCGGAGTTTGATTTTCCCCATAGGGTTTCATTGATCGTGTATTCTTGAGTGTAGCTCTGGCTGAGAAGGTCGCAGCCATGGGAAAGTTGACAGTTAAGCCTATCTAGTGACAGCCCATCATAGGCTAGCTGGGTGATCTTGCAACTTGTATCATGTCGGAGTTTGATTTTCCCCATAGGGTTTCATTGATCGTGTATTCTTGAGTGTAGCTCTGGCTGAGAAGGTCCCAGCCATGGGAAAGTTGACAGTTAAGCCTATCTAGTGACAGCCCATCATAGGCTAGCTGGGTGATCTTGCAACTTGTATCATGCCGGAGTTGGATTTTCCCCATAGGGTTTCATTGATCATTTACTCGGCAACTTCTATCAAGCAGGAGTTTAATTTTCCCCGTAGCGCTTCATTGATCGTGTACTCTTGAGTGTAGCTCGGGCTGAGAACGACGCAGCCATGGGAAAGTTGACAGTTAAGCCTATCTAGTGACAGCCCATCATAGGCTAGCTGGGTGATCTTGCAACTTGTATTATGTCGGAGTTTGATTTTCCCCATAGGGTTTCATTGATCGTGTATTCTTGAGTGTAGCTCTGGCTGAGAAGGTCGCAGCCATGGGAAAGTTGACAGTTAAGCCTATCTAGTGACAGCCCATCATAGGCTAGCTGGGTGATCTTGCAACTTGTATCATGTCGGAGTTTGATTTTCCCCATAGGGTTTCATTGATCGTTTACTTGGCAACTTCTATCAAGCAGGAGTTTAATTTTCCCCATAGCGCTTCATTGATCGTGTACTCTTGAGTGTAGCTCGGGCTGAGAACGACGCAGCCATGGGAAAGTTGACAGTTAAGCCTATCTAGTGACAGCCCATCATAGGCTAGCTGGGTGATCTTGCAACTTGTATAATGTCGGAGTTTGATTTTCCCCATAGGGTTTCATTGATCGTGTATTCTTGAGTGTAGCTCTGGCTGAGAAGGTCGCAGCCCTGGGAAAGTTGACAGTTAAGCCTATCTAGTGACAGCCCATCATAGGCTAGCTGGGTGATCTTGCAACTTGTATCATGCCGGAGGTGGATTTTCCCCATAGGGTTTCATTGATCGTTTACTCGGCAACTTCTATCAAGCAGGAGTTTAATTTTCCCCATAGCGCTTCATTGATCGTGTACTCTTAAGTGTAGCTCGGGCTGAGAACGACGCAGCCATGGGAAAGTTGACAGTTAAGCCTATCTAGTGACAGCCCATCATAGGCTAGCTGGGTGATCTTGCAACTTTTATCATGTCGGAGTTTGATTTTCCCCATTGGGTTTCATTGATCGTGTATTCTTGAGTGTAGCTCTGGCTGAGAAGGTCGCAGCCATGGGAAAGTTGACAGTTAAGCCTATCTAGTGACAGCCCATCATAGGCTAGCTGGGTGATCTTGCAACTTGTATCATGTCGGAGTTTGATTTTCCCCATAGGGTTTCATTGATCGTGTATTCTTGAGTGTCGCTCTGGCTGAGAAGGTCCCAGCCATGGGAAAGTTGACAGTTAAGCCTATCTAGTGACAGCCCATCATAGGCTAGCTGGGTGATCTTGCAACTTGTATCATGCCGGAGTTGGATTTTCCCCATAGAGTTTCATTGATCGTTTACTCGGCAACTTCTATCAAGCAGGAGTTTAATTTTCCCCATAGCGCTTCATTGATCGTGTACTCTTGAGTGTAGCTCGGGCTGAGAACGACGCAGCCATGGGAAAGTTGACAGTTAAGCCTATCTAGTGACAGCCCATCATAGGCTAGCTGGGTGATCTTGCAACTTGTATCATGCCGGAGTTGGATATTCCCCATAGAGTTTCATTGATCGTTTACTCGGCAACTTCTATCAAGCAGGAGTTTAATTTTCCCCATAGCGCTTCATTGATCGTGTACTCTTGAGTGTAGCTCGGGCTGAGAACGACTCAGCCATGGGAAAGTTGACAGTTAAGCCTATCTAGTGACAGCCCATCATAGGCTAGCTGGGTGATCTTGCAACTTGTATTATGTCGGTGTTTGATTTTCCCCATAGGGTTTCATTGATCGTGTATTCTTAAGTGTAGCTCTGGCTGAGAAGGTCGCAGCCATGGGAAAGTTGACAGTTAAGCCTATCTAGTGACATCCCATCATAGGCTAGCTGGGTGATCTTGCAACTTGTATCATGCCGGAGTTGGATTTTCCCCATAGGGTTTCATTGATCGTTTACTCGGCAACTTCTATGAAGCAGGAGTTTAATTTTCCCCGTAGCGCTTCATTGATCGTGTACTCTTGAGTGTAGCTCGGGCTGAGAACGACGCAGCCATGGGAAAGTTGAAAGTTAAGCCTATCTAGTGATAGCCCATCATAGGCTAGCTGGGTGATCTTGCAACTTGTATCATGTCGGAGTTTGATTTTCCCCATAGGGTTTCATTGATCGTGTATTCTTGAGTGTAGCTCTGGCTGAGAAGGTCGCAGCCATGGGAAAGTTGACAGTTAAGCCTATCTAGTGACAGCCCATCATAGGCTAGCTGGGTGATCTTGCAACTTGTATCATGTCGGAGTTTGATTTTCCCCATAGGGTTTCATTGATCGTGTATTCTTGAGTGTAGCTCTGGCTGAGAAGGTCCCAGCCATGGGAAAGTTGACAGTTAAGCCTATCTAGTGACAGCCCATCATAGGCTAGCTGGGTGATCTTGCAACTTGTATCATGCCGGAGTTGGATTTTCCCCATAGGGTTTCATTGATCATTTACTCGGCAACTTCTATCAAGCAGGAGTTTAATTTTCCCCGTAGCGCTTCATTGATCGTGTACTCTTGAGTGTAGCTCGGGCTGAGAACGACGCAGCCATGGGAAAGTTGACAGTTAAGCCTATCTAGTGACAGCCCATCATAGGCTAGCTGGGTGATCTTGCAACTTGTATTATGTCGGAGTTTGATTTTCCCCATAGGGTTTCATTGATCGTGTATTCTTGAGTGTAGCTCTGGCTGAGAAGGTCGCAGCCATGGGAAAGTTGACAGTTAAGCCTATCTAGTGACAGCCCATCATAGGCTAGCTGGGTGATCTTGCAACTTGTATCATGTCGGAGTTTGATTTTCCCCATAGGGTTTCATTGATCGTTTACTTGGCAACTTCTATCAAGCAGGAGTTTAATTTTCCCCATAGCGCTTCATTGATCGTGTACTCTTGAGTGTAGCTCGGGCTGAGAACGACGCAGCCATGGGAAAGTTGACAGTTAAGCCTATCTAGTGACAGCCCATCATAGGCTAGCTGGGTGATCTTGCAACTTGTATAATGTCGGAGTTTGATTTTCCCCATAGGGTTTCATTGATCGTGTATTCTTGAGTGTAGCTCTGGCTGAGAAGGTCGCAGCCCTGGGAAAGTTGACAGTTAAGCCTATCTAGTGACAGCCCATCATAGGCTAGCTGGGTGATCTTGCAACTTGTATCATGCCGGAGTTGGATTTTCCCCATAGGGTTTCATTGATCGTTTACTCGGCAACTTCTATCAAGCAGGAGTTTAATTTTCCCCATAGCGCTTCATTGATCGTGTACTCTTAAGTGTAGCTCGGGCTGAGAACGACGCAGCCATGGGAAAGTTGACAGTTAAGCCTATCTAGTGACAGCCCATCATAGGCTAGCTGGGTGATCTTGCAACTTTTATCATGTCGGAGTTTGATTTTCCCCATTGGGTTTCATTGATCGTGTATTCTTGAGTGTAGCTCTGGCTGAGAAGGTCGCAGCCATGGGAAAGTTGACAGTTAAGCCTATCTAGTGACAGCCCATCATAGGCTAGCTGGGTGATCTTGCAACTTGTATCATGTCGGAGTTTGATTTTCCCCATAGGGTTTCATTGATCGTGTACTCTTTAGTGTAGCTCGGGCTGAGAAGGTCGCAGCCATGGGAAAGTTGACAGTTAAGCCTATCTAGTGACAGCCCATCATAGGCTAGCTGGGTGATCTTGCAACTTGTATCATGCCGGAGTTGGATTTTCCCCATAGAGTTTCATTGATCGTTTACTCGGCAACTTCTATCAAGCAGGAGTTTTATTTTCCCCATAGCGCTTCATTGATCGTGTACTCTTGAGTGTAGCTCGGGCTGAGAACGACGCAGCCATGGGAAAGTTGACAGTTAAGCCTATCTAGTGACAGCCCATCATAGGCTAGCTGGGTGATCTTGCAACTTTTATCATGTCGGAGTTTGATTTTCCCCATTGGGTTTCATTGATCGTGTATTCTTGAGTGTAGCTCTGGCTGAGAAGGTCGCAGCCATGGGAAAGTTGACAGTTAAGCCTATCTAGTGACAGCCCATCATAGGCTAGCTGGGTGATCTTGCAACTTGTATCATGTCGGAGTTTGATTTTCCCCATAGGGTTTCATTGATCGTGTATTCTTGAGTGTAGCTCTGGCTGAGAAGGTCGCAGCCATGGGAAAGTTGACAGTTAAGCCTATCTAGTGACAGCCCATCATAGGCTAGCTGGGTGATCTTGCAACTTGTATCATGCCGGAGTTGGATTTTCCCCATAGAGTTTCATTGATCGTTTACTCGGCAACTTCTATCAAGCAGGAGTTTAATTTTCCCCATAGCGCTTCATTGATCGTGTACTCTTGAGTGTAGCTCGGGCTGAGAACGATGCAGCCATGGGAAAGTTGACAGTTAAGCCTATCTAGTGACAGCCCATCATAGGCTAGCTGGGTGATCTTACAACTTGTATCATGTCGGAGTTTGATTTTCCCCATAGGGTTTCATTGACCGTGTATTCTTGAGTGTAGCTCTGGCTGAGAAGGTCGCAGCCATGGAAAGTTGACAGTTAAGCCTATCTAGTGACAGCCCATCATAGGCTAGCTGGGTGATCTTGCAACTTGTATCATACCGGAGTTGGATTTTCCCCATAGGGTTTCATTGATCGTTTACTCGGCAACTTCTATCAAGCAGGAGTTTAATTTTCCCCGTAGCGCTTCATTGATCGTGTACTCTTGAGTGTAGCTCGGGCTGAGAACGACGCAGCCATGGGAAAGTTGAAAGTTAAGCCTATCTAGTGACAGCCCATCATAGGCTAGCTGGGTGATCTTGCAACTTGTATCATGTCGGAGTTTGATTTTCCCCATAGGGTTTCATTGATCGTGTATTCTTGAGTGTAGCTCTGGCTGAGAAGGTCGCAGCCATGGGAAAGTTGACAGTTAAGCCTATCTAGTGACAGCCCATCATAGGCTAGATGGGTGATCTTGCAACTTGTATCATGTCGGAGTTTGATTTTCCCCATAGGGTTTCATTGATCGTGTATTCTTGAGTGTCGCTCTGGCTGAGAAGGTCCCAGCCATGGGAAAGTTGACAGTTAAGCCTATCTAGTGACAGCCCATCATAGGCTAGCTGGGTGATCTTGCAACTTGTATCATGCCGGAGTTGGATTTTCCCCATAGAGTTTCATTGATCGTTTACTCGGCAACTTCTATCAAGCAGGAGTTGTATTTTCCCCATAGCGCTTCATTGATCGTGTACTCTTGAGTGTAGCTCGGGCTGAGAACGACGCAGCCATGGGAAAGTTGACAGTTAAGCCTATCTAGTGACAGCCCATCATAGGCTAGCTGGGTGATCTTGCAACTTGTATCATGTCGGAGTTTGATTTTCCCCATAGGGTTTCATTGATCCTGTATTCTTGAGTGTAGCTCTGGCTGAGAAGGTCGCAGCCATGGGAAAGTTGACAGTTAAGCCTATCTAGTGACAGCCCATCATAGGCTAGCTGGGTGATCTTGCAACTTGTATCATGTCGGAGTTTGATTTTCCCCATAGGGTTTCATTGATCGTGTATTCTTGAGTGTAGCTCTGGCTGAGAAGGTCCCAGCCATGGGAAAGTTGACAGTTAAGCCTATCTAGTGACAGCCCATCATAGGCTAGCTGGGTGATCTTGCAACTTGTATCATGCCGGAGTTGGATTTTCCCCATAGAGTTTCATTGATCGTTTACTCGGCAACTTCTATCAAGCAGGAGTTTAATTTTCCCCATAGCGCTTCATTGATCGTGTACTCTTGAGTGTAGCTCGGGCTGAGAACGACGCAGCCATGGGAAAGTTGACAGTTAAGCCTATCTAGTGACAGCCCATCATAGGCTAGCTGGGTGATCTTGCAACTTGTATCATGTCGGAGTTTGATTTTCCCCATAGGGTTTCATTGATCGTGTATTCTTGAGTGTAGCTCTGGCTGAGAAGGTCGCAGCCATGGGAAAGTTGACAGTTAAGCCTATCTAGTGACAGCCCATCATAGGCTAGCTAGGTGATCTTGCAACTTGTATCATGTCGGAGTTTGATTTTCCCCATAGGGTTTCATTGATCGTGTATTCTTGAGTGTAGCTCTGGCTGAGAAGGTCGCAGCCATGGGAAAGTTGACAGTTAAGCCTATCTAGTGACAGCCCATCATAGGCTAGCTGGGTGATCTTGCAACTTGTATCATGTCGGAGTTTGATTTTCCCCATAGGGTTTTATTGATCGTGTATTCTTGAGTGTAGCTCTGGCTGAGAAGGTCGCAGCCATGGGAAAGTTGACAGTTAAGCCTATCTAGTGACAGCCCATCATAGGCTAGCTGGGTGATCTTGCAATTTGTATCATGCCGGAGTTGGATTTTCCCCATAGGGTTTCATTGATCGTTTACTCGGCAACTTCTATCAAGCAGGAGTTTAATTTTCCCCGTAGCGCTTCATTGATCGTGTACTCTTGAGTGTAGCTCGGGCTGAGAACGACGCAGCCATGGGAAAGTTGACAGTTAAGCCTATCTAGTGACAGGCCATCATAGGCTAGCTGGGTGATCTTGCAACTTGTATCATGTCGGAGTTTGATTTTCCCCATAGGGTTTCATTGATCGTGTATTCTTGAGTGTAGCTCTGGCTGAGAAGGTCGCAACCATGGGAAAGTTGACAGTTAAGCCTATCTAGTGACAGCCCATCATAGGCTAGCTGGGTGATCTTGCAACTTGTATCATGTCGGAGTTTGATTTTCCCCATAGGGTTTCATTGATCGTGTATTCTTGAGTGTCGCTCTGGCTGAGAAGGTCCCAGCCATGGGAAAGTTGACAGTTAAGCCTATCTAGTGACAGCCCATCATAGGCTAGCTGGGTGATCTTGCAACTTGTATCATGCCGGAGTTGGATTTTCCCCATAGAGTTTCATTGATCGTTTACTCGGCAACTTCTATCAAGCAGGAGTTTAATTTTCCCCATAGCGCTTCATTGATCGTGTACTCTTGAGTGTAGCTCGGGCTGAGAGCGACGCAGCCATGGGAAAGTTGACAGTTAAGCCTATCTAGTGACAGCCCATCATAGGCTAGCTGGGTGATCTTGCAACTTGTATCATGTCGGAGTTTGATTTTCCCCATAGGGTTTCATTGATCGTGTATTCTTGAGTGTAGCTCTGGCTGAGAAGGTCCCAGCCATGGGAAAGTTGACAGTTAAGCCTATCTAGTGACAGCCCATCATAGGCTAGCTGGGTGATCTTGCAACTTGTATCATGCCGGAGTTGGATATTCCCCATAGAGTTTCATTGATCGTTTACTCGGCAACTTCTATCAAGCAGGAGTTTAATTTTCCCCATAGCGCTTCATTGATCGTGTACTCTTGAGTGTAGCTCGGGCTGAGAACGACGCAGCCATGGGAAAGTTGACAGTTAAGCCTATCTAGTGACAGCCCATCATAGGCTAGCTGGGTGATCTTGCAACTTGTATCATGTCGGAGTTTGATTTTCCCCATAGGGTTTCAATGATCGTGTATTCTTGAGTGTAGCTCTGGCTGAGAAGGTCGCAGTCATGGGAAAGTTGACAGTTAAGCCTATCTAGTGACAGCCCATCATAGGCTAGCTTGGTGATCTTGCAACTTGTATCATGTCGGAGTTTGATTTTCCCCATAGGGTTTCATTGATCGTGTATTCTTGAGTGTAGCTCTGGCTGAGAAGGTCGCAGCCATGGGAAAGTTGACAGTTAAGCCTATCTAGTGACAGCCCATCATAGGCTAGCTGGGTGATCTTGCAACTTGTATCATGTCGGAGTTTGATTTTCCCCATAGGGTTTCATTGATCGTGTATTCTTGAGTGTAGCTCTGGCTGAGAAGGTCGCAGCCATGGGAAAGTTGACAGTTAAGCCTATCTAGTGACAGCCCATCATAGGCTAGCTGGGTGATCTTGCAACTTGTATCATGCCGGAGTTGGATTTTCCCCATAGAGTTTCATTGATCGTTTACTCGGCAACTTCTATCAAGCAGGAGTTTAATTTTCCCCATAGCGCTTCATTGATCGTGTACTCTTGAGTGTAGCTCGGGCTGAGAACGACGCAGCCATGGGAAAGTTGACAGTTAAGCCTATCTAGTGAAAGCCCATCGTAGGCTAGCTGGGTGATCTTGCAACTTGTATCATGTCGGAGTTTGATTTTCCCCATAGGGTTTCATTGATCGTGTATTCTTGAGTGTAGCTCTGGCTGAGAAGGTCGCAGCCATGGGAAAGTTGACAGTTAAGCCTATCTAGTGACAGCCCATCATAGGCTAGCTGGGTGATCTTGCAACTTGTATCATGCCGGAGTTGGATTTTCCCCATAGAGTTTCATTGATCGTTTACTCGGCAACTTCTATCAAGCAGGAGTTTAATTTTCCCCATAGCGCTTCATTGATCGTGTACTCTTGAGTGTAGCTCGGGCTGAGAACGACGCAGCCATGGGAAAGTTGACAGTTAAGCCTATCTAGTGACAGCCCATCATAGGCTAGCTGGGTGATCTTGCAACTTGTATCATGTCGGAGTTTGATTTTCCCCATAGGGTTTCATTGATCGTGTATTCTTGAGTGTAGCTCTGGCTGAGAAGGTCCCAGCCATGGGAAAGTTGACAGTTAAGCCTATCTAGTGACAGCCCATCATAGGCTAGCTGGGTGATCTTGCAACTTGTATCATGCCGGAGTTGGATTTTCCCCATAGAGTTTCATTGATCGTTTACTCGGCAACTTCTATCAAGCAGGAGTTTAATTTTCCCCATAGCGCTTCATTGATCGTGTACTCTTGAGTGTAGCTCGGGCTGAGAACGACGCAGCCATGGGAAAGTTGACAGTTAAGCCTATCTAGTGACAGCCCATCATAGGCTAGCTGGGTGATCTTGCAACTTGTATCATGTCGGAGTTTGATTTTCCCCATAGGGTTTTATTGATCGTGTATTCTTGAGTGTAGCTCTGGCTGAGAAGGTCGCAGCCATGGGAAAGTTGACAGTTAAGCCTATCTAGTGACAGCCCATCATAGGCTAGCTGGGTGATCTTGCAACTTGTATCATGCCGGAGTTGGATTTTCCCCATAGGGTTTCATTGATCGTTTACTCGGCAACTTCTATCAAGCAGGAGTTTAATTTTCCCCGTAGCGCTTCATTGATCGTGTATTCTTGAGTGTAGCTCTGGCTGAGAAGGTCGCAGCCATGGGAAAGTTGACAGTTAAGCCTATCTAGTGACAGCCCATCATAGGCTAGCTGGGTGATCTTGCAACTTGTATCATGTCGGAGTTTGATTTTCCCCATAGGGTTTCATTGATCGTGTATTCTTGAGTGTCGCTCTGGCTGAGAAGGTCCCAGCCATGGGAAAGTTGACAGTTAAGCCTATCTAGTGACAGCCCATCATAGGCTAGCTGGGTGATCTTGCAACTTGTATCATGCCGGAGTTGGATTTTCCCCATAGAGTTTCATTGATCGTTTACTCGGCAACTTCTATCAAGCAGGAGTTTAATTTTCCCCATAGCGCTTCATTGATCGTGTACTCTTGAGTGTAGCTCGGGCTGAGAACGACGCAGCCATGGGAAAGTTGACAGTTAAGCCTATCTAGTGACAGCCCATCATAGGCTAGCTGGGTGATCTTGCAACTTGTATCATGCCGGAGTTGGATATTCCCCATAGAGTTTCATTGATCGTTTACTCGGCAACTTCTATCAAGCAGGAGTTTAATTTTCCCCATAGCGCTTCATTGATCGTGTACTCTTGAGTGTAGCTCGGGCTGAGAACGACTCAGCCATGGGAAAGTTGACAGTTAAGCCTATCTAGTGACAGCCCATCATAGGCTAGCTGGGTGATCTTGCAACTTGTATTATGTCGGTGTTTGATTTTCCCCATAGGGTTTCATTGATCGTGTATTCTTAAGTGTAGCTCTGGCTGAGAAGGTCGCAGCCATGGGAAAGTTGACAGTTAAGCCTATCTAGTGACATCCCATCATAGGCTAGCTGGGTGATCTTGCAACTTGTATCATGCCGGAGTTGGATTTTCCCCATAGGGTTTCATTGATCGTTTACTCGGCAACTTCTATGAAGCAGGAGTTTAATTTTCCCCGTAGCGCTTCATTGATCGTGTACTCTTGAGTGTAGCTCGGGCTGAGAACGACGCAGCCATGGGAAAGTTGAAAGTTAAGCCTATCTAGTGATAGCCCATCATAGGCTAGCTGGGTGATCTTGCAACTTGTATCATGTCGGAGTTTGATTTTCCCCATAGGGTTTCATTGATCGTGTATTCTTGAGTGTAGCTCTGGCTGAGAAGGTCGCAGCCATGGGAAAGTTGACAGTTAAGCCTATCTAGTGACAGCCCATCATAGGCTAGCTGGGTGATCTTGCAACTTGTATCATGTCGGAGTTTGATTTTCCCCATAGGGTTTCATTGATCGTGTATTCTTGAGTGTAGCTCTGGCTGAGAAGGTCCCAGCCATGGGAAAGTTGACAGTTAAGCCTATCTAGTGACAGCCCATCATAGGCTAGCTGGGTGATCTTGCAACTTGTATCATGCCGGAGTTGGATTTTCCCCATAGGGTTTCATTGATCATTTACTCGGCAACTTCTATCAAGCAGGAGTTTAATTTTCCCCGTAGCGCTTCATTGATCGTGTACTCTTGAGTGTAGCTCGGGCTGAGAACGACGCAGCCATGGGAAAGTTGACAGTTAAGCCTATCTAGTGACAGCCCATCATAGGCTAGCTGGGTGATCTTGCAACTTGTATCATGTCGGAGTTTGATTTTCCCCATAGGGTTTCATTGATCGTGTATTCTTGAGTGTAGCTCTGGCTGAGAAGGTCGCAGCCATGGGAAAGTTGACAGTTAAGCCTATCTAGTGACAGCCCATCATAGGCTAGCTGGGTGATCTTGCAACTTGTATCATGTCGGAGTTTGATTTTCCCCATAGGGTTTCATTGATCGTGTATTCTTGAGTGTCGCTCTGGCTGAGAAGGTCCCAGCCATGGGAAAGTTGACAGTTAAGCCTATCTAGTGACAGCCCATCATAGGCTAGCTGGGTGATCTTGCAACTTGTATCATGCCGGAGTTGGATTTTCCCCTTAGAGTTTCATTGATCGTTTACTCGGCAACTTCTATCAAGCAGGAGTTTAATTTTCCCCATAGCGCTTCATTGATCGTGTACTCTTGAGTGTAGCTCGGGCTGAGAACGACGCAGCCATGGGAAAGTTGACAGTTAAGCCTATCTAGTGACAGCCCATCATAGGCTAGCTGGGTGATCTTGCAACTTGTATCATGTCGGAGTTTGATTTTCCCCATAGGGTTTCATTGATCGTGTATTCTTGAGTGTAGCTCTGGCTGAGAAGGTCCCAGCCATGGGAAAGTTGACAGTTAAGCCTATCTAGTGACAGCCCATCATAGGCTAGCTGGGTGATCTTGCAACTTGTATCATGCCGGAGTTGGATTTTCCCCATAGAGTTTCATTGATCGTTTACTCGGCAACTTCTATCAAGCAGGAGTTTAATTTTCCCCATAGCGCTTCATTGATCGTGTACTCTTGAGTGTAGCTCGGGCTGAGAACGACGCAGATATGGGAAAGTTGACAGTTAAGCCTATCTAGTGACAGCCCATCATAGGCTAGCTGGGTGATCTTGCAACTTGTATCATGTCGGAGTTTGATTTTCCCCATAGGGTTTTATTGATCGTGTATTCTTGAGTGTAGCTCTGGCTGAGAAGGTCGCAGCCATGGGAAAGTTGACAGTTAAGCCTATCTAGTGACAGCCCATCATAGGCTAGCTGGGTGATCTTGCAACTTGTATCATGCCGGAGTTGGATTTTCCCCATAGGGTTTCATTGATCGTTTACTCGGCAACTTCTATCAAGCAGGAGTTGAATTTTCCCCGTAGCGCTTCATTGATCGTGTATTCTTGAGTGTAGCTCTGGCTGAGAAGGTCGCAGCCATGGGAAAGTTGACAGTTAAGCCTATCTAGTGACAGCCCATCATAGGCTAGCTGGGTGATCTTGCAACTTGTATCATGTCGGAGTTTGATTTTCCCCATAGGGTTTCATTGATCGTGTATTCTTGAGTGTCGCTCTGGCTGAGAAGGTCCCAGCCATGGGAAAGTTGACAGTTAAGCCTATCTAGTGACAGCCCATCATAGGCTAGCTGGGTGATCTTGCAACTTGTATCATGCCGGAGTTGGATTTTCCCCATAGAGTTTCATTGATCGTTTACTCGGCAACTTCTATCAAGCAGGAGTTTAATTTTCCCCATAGCGCTTCATTGATCGTGTACTCTTGAGTGTAGCTCGGGCTGAGAACGACGCAGCCATGGGAAAGTTGACAGTTAAGCCTATCTAGTGACAGCCCATCATAGGCTAGCTGGGTGATCTTGCAACTTGTATCATGTCGGTGTTTGATTTTCCCCATAGGGTTTCATTGATCGTGTATTCTTGAGTGTAGCTCTGGCTGAGAAGGTCGCAGCCATGGGAAAGTTGACAGTTAAGCCTATCTAGTGACAGCCCATCATAGGCTAGCTGGGTGATCTTGCAACTTGTATCATGTCGGAGTTTGATTTTCCCCATAGGGTTTCATTGATCGTGTATTCTTGAGTGTAGCTCTGGCTGAGAAGGTCGCAGCCATGGGAAAGTTGACAGTTAAGCCTATCTAGTGACAGCCCATCATAGGCTAGCTGGGTGATCTTGCAACTTGTATCATGCCGGAGTTGGATTTTCCCCATAGAGTTTCATTGATCGATTACTCGGCAACTTCTATCAAGCAGGAGTTTAATTTTCCCCATAGCGCTTCATTGATCGTGTACTCTTGAGTGTAGCTCGGGCTGAGAACGACGCAGCCATGGGAAAGTTGACAGTTAAGCCTATCTAGTGACAGCCCATCATAGGCTAGCTGGGTGATCTTGCAACTTGTATCATGTCGGAGTTTGATTTTCCCCATAGGGTTTCATTGATCGTGTATTCTTGAGTGTAGCTCTGGCTGAGAAGGTCGCAGCCATGGGAAAGTTGACAGTTAAGCCTATCTAGTGACAGCCCATCATAGGCTAGCTGGGTGATCTTGCAACTTGTATCATGCCGGAGTTGGATTTTCCCCATAGGGTTTCATTGATCGTTTACTCGGCAACTTCTATGAAGCAGGAGTTTAATTTTCCCCGTAGCGCTTCATTGATCGTGTACTCTTGAGTGTAGCTCGGGCTGAGAACGACGCAGCCATGGGAAAGTTGAAAGTTAAGCCTATCTAGTGACAGCCCATCATAGGCTAGCTGGGTGATCTTGCAACTTGTATCATGTCGGAGTTTGATTTTCCCCATAGGGTTTCATTGATCGTGTATTCTTGAGTGTAGCTCTGGCTGAGAAGGTCGCAGCCATGGGAAAGTTGACAGTTAAGCCTATCTAGTGACAGCCCATCATAGGCTAGCTGGGTGATCTTGCAACTTGTATCATGTCGGAGTTTGATTTTCCCCATAGGGTTTCATGGATCGTGTATTCTTGAGTGTAGCTCTGGCTGAGAAGGTCCCAGCCATGGGAAAGTTGACAGTTAAGCCTATCTAGTGACAGCCCATCATAGGCTAGCTGGGTGATCTTGCAACTTGTATCATGCCGGAGTTGGATTTTCCCCATAGGGTTTCATTGATCGTTTACTCGGCAACTTCTATCAAGCAGGAGTTTAATTTTCCCCGTAGCGCTTCATTGATCGTGTACTCTTGAGTGTATCTCGGGCTGAGAACGACGCAGCCATGGGAAAGTTGACAGTTAAGCCTATCTAGTGACAGCCCATCATAGGCTAGCTGGGTGATCTTGCAACTTGTATCATGTCGGAGTTTGATTTTCCCCATAGGGTTTCATTGATCGTGTATTCTTGAGTGTAGCTCTGGCTGAGAAGGTCGCAGCCATGGGAAAGTTGACAGTTAAGCCTATCTAGTGACAGCCCATCATAGGCTAGCTGGGTGATCTTGCAACTTGTATCATGTCGGAGTTTGATTTTCCCCATAGGGTTTCATTGATCGTGTATTCTTGAGTGTAGCTCTGGCTGAGAAGGTCGCAGCCATGGGAAAGTTGACAGTTAAGCCTATCTAGTGACAGCCCATCATAGGCTAGCTGGGTGATCTTGCAACTTGTATCATGCCGGAGTTGGATTTTCCCTATAGGGTTTCATTGATCGTTTACTCGGCAACTTCTATCAAGCAGGAGTTTAATTTTCCCCGTAGCGCTTCATTGATCGTGTACTCTTGAGTGTAGCTCGGGCTGAGAACGACGCAGCCATGGGAAAGTTGAAAGTTAAGCCTATCTAGTGACAGCCCATCATAGGCTAGCTGGGTGATCTTGCAACTTGTATCATGTCGGAGTTTGATTTTCCCCATAGGGTTTCATTGATCGTGTATTCTTGAGTGTAGCTCGGGCTGAGAACGACGCAGCCATGGGAAAGTTGACAGTTAAGCCTATCTAGTGACAGCCCATCATAGGCTAGCTGGGTGATCTTGCAACTTGTATCATGTCGGAGTTTGATTTTCCCCATAGGGTTTCATTGATCGTGTATTCTTGAGTGTAGCTCTGGCTGAGAAGGTCGCAGCCATGGAAAGTTGACAGTTAAGCCTATCTAGTGACAGCCCATCATAGGCTAGCTGGGTGATCTTGCAACTTGTATCATGCCGGAGTTGGATTTTCCCCATAGAGTTTCATTGATCGTTTACTCGGCAACTTCTATCAAGCAGGAGTTTAATTTTCCCCATAGCGCTTCATTGATCGTGTACTCTTGAGTGTAGCTCGGGCTGAGAACGACGCAGCCATGGGAAAGTTGACAGTTAAGCAAATCTAGTGACAGCCCATCATAGGCTAGCTGGGTGATCTTGCAACTTGTATCATGTCGGAGTTTGATTTTCCCCATAGGGTTTCATTGATCGTGTATTCTTGAGTGTAGCTCTGGCTGAGAACGACGCAGCCATGGGAAAGTTGACAGTTAAGCCTATCTAGTGACAGCCCATCATAGGCTAGCTGGGTGATCTTGCAACTTGTATCATGTCGGAGTTTGATTTTCCCCATAGGGTTTCATTGATCGTGTATTCTTGAGTGTAGCTCTGGCTGAGAAGGTCGCAGCCATAAGAAAGTTGACAGTTAAGCCTATCTAGTGATAGCCCATCATAGGCTAGCTGGGTGATCTTGCAACTTGTATCATGTCGGAGTTTGATTTTCCCCATAGGGTTTCATTGATCGTGTATTCTTGAGTGTAGCTCTGGCTGAGAAGGTCGCAGCCATGGGAAAGTTGACAGTTAAGCCTATCTAGTGACAGCCCATCATAGGCTAGCTGGGTGATCTTGCAACTTGTATCATGCCGGAGTTGGATATTCCCCATAGAGTTTCATTGATCGTTTACTCGGCAACTTCTATCAAGCAGGAGTTTAATTTTCCCCATAGCGCTTCATTGATCGTGTACTCTTGAGTGTAGCTCGGGCTGAGAACGACGCAGCCATGGGAAAGTTGACAGTTAAGCCTATCTAGTGACAGCCCATCATAGGCTAGCTGGGTGATCTTGCAACTTGTATCATGTCGGAGTTTGATTTTCCCCATAGGGTTTCAATGATCGTGTATTCTTGAGTGTAGCTCTGGCTGAGAAGGTCGCAGTCATGGGAAAGTTGACAGTTAAGCCTATCTAGTGACAGCCCATCATAGGCTAGCTGGGTGATCTTGCAACTTGTATCATGTCGGAGTTTGATTTTCCCCATAGGGTTTCATTGATCGTGTATTCTTGAGTGTAGCTCTGGCTGAGAAGGTCGCAGCCATGGGAAAGTTGACAGTTAAGCCTATCTAGTGACAGCCCATCATAGGCTAGCTGGGTGATCTTGCAACTTGTATCATGTCGGAGTTTGATTTTCCCCATAGGGTTTCATTGATCGTGTATTCTTGAGTGTAGCTCTGGCTGAGAAGGTCGCAGCCATGGAAAGTTGACAGTTAAGCCTATCTAGTGACAGCCCATCATAGGCTAGCTGGGTGATCTTGCAACTTGTATCATGCCGGAGTTGGATTTTCCCCATAGAGTTTCATTGATCGTTTACTCGGCAACTTCTATCAAGCAGGAGTTTAATTTTCCCCATAGCGCTTCATTGATCGTGTACTCTTGAGTGTAGCTCGGGCTGAGAACGACGCAGCCATGGGAAAGTTCACAGTTAAGCCTATCTAGTGACAGCCCATCATAGGCTAGCTGGGTGATCTTGCAACTTGTATTATGTCGGAGTTTGATTTTCCCCATAGGGTTTCATTGATCGTGTATTCTTGAGTGTAGCTCTGGCTGAGAAGGTCGCAGCCATGGAAAGTTGACAGTTAAGCCTATCTAGTGACAGCCCATCATAGGCTAGCTGGGTGATCTTGCAACTTGTATCATGCCGGAGTTGGATTTTCCCCATAGGGTTTCATTGATCGTTTACTCGGCAACTTCTATGAAGCAGGAGTTTAATTTTCCCCGTAGCGCTTCATTGATCGTGTACTCTTGAGTGTAGCTCGGGCTGAGAACGACGCAGCCATGGGAAAGTTGACAGTTAAGCCTATCTAGTGACAGCCCATCATAGGCTAGCTGGGTGATCTTGCAACTTGTATCATGTCGGAGTTTGATTTTCCCCATAGGGTTTCATTGATCGTGTATTCTTGAGTGTAGCTCTGGCTGAGAAGGTCGCAGCCATGGGAAAGTTGACTGTTAAGCCTATCTAGTGACAGCCCATCATAGGCTAGCTGGGTGATCTTGCAACTTGTATCATGTCGGAGTTTGATTTTCCCCATAGGGTTTCATTGATCGTGTATTCTTGAGTGTCGCTCTGGCTGAGAAGGTCCCAGCCATGGGAAAGTTGACAGTTAAGCCTATCTAGTGACAGCCCATCATAGGCTAGCTGGGTGATCTTGCAACTTGTATCATGCCGGAGTTGGATTTTCCCCATAGAGTTTCATTGATCGTTTACTCGGCAACTTCTATCAAGCAGGAGTTTAATTTTCCCCATAGCGCTTCATTGATCGTGTACTCTTGAGTGTAGCTCGGGCTGAGAACGACGCAGCCATGGGAAAGTTGACAGTTAAGCCTATCTAGTGACAGCCCATCATAGGCTAGCTGGGTGATCTTGCAACTTGTATCATGCCGGAGTTGGATTTTCCCCATAGGGTTTCATTGATCGTTTACTCGGCAACTTCTATCAAGCAGGAGTTGAATTTTCCCCGTAGCGCTTCATTGATCGTGTATTCTTGAGTGTAGCTCTGGCTGAGAAGGTCGCAGCCATGGGAAAGTTGACAGTTAAGCCTATCTAGTGACAGCCCATCATAGGCTAGCTGGGTGATCTGGCAACTTGTATCATGTCGGAGTTTGATTTTCCCCATAGGGTTTCATTGATCGTGTATTCTTGAGTGTCGCTCTGGCTGAGAAGGTCCCAGCCATGGGAAAGTTGACAGTTAAGCCTATCTAGTGACAGCCCATCATAGGCTAGCTGGGTGATCTTGCAACTTGTATCATGCCGGAGTTGGATTTTCCCCATAGAGTTTCATTGATCGTTTACTCGGCAACTTCTATCAAGCAGGAGTTTAATTTTCCCCATAGCGCTTCATTGATCGTGTACTCTTGAGTGTAGCTCGGGCTGAGAACGACGCAGCCATGGGAAAGTTGACAGTTAAGCCTATCTAGTGACAGCCCATCATAGGCTAGCTGGGTGATCTTGCAACTTGTATCATGTCGGTGTTTGATTTTCCCCATAGGGTTTCATTGATCGTGTATTCTTGAGTGTAGCTCTGGCTGAGAAGGTCGCAGCCATGGGAAAGTTGACAGTTAAGCCTATCTAGTGACAGCCCATCATAGGCTAGCTGGGTGATCTTGCAACTTGTATCATGTCGGAGTTTGATTTTCCCCATAGGGTTTCATTGATCGTGTATTCTTGAGTGTAGCTCTGGCTGAGAAGGTCGCAGCCATGGGAAAGTTGACAGTTAAGCCTATCTAGTGACAGCCCATCATAGGCTAGCTGGGTGATCTTGCAACTTGTATCATGCCGGAGTTGGATTTTCCCCATAGAGTTTCATTGATCGATTACTCGGCAACTTCTATCAAGCAGGAGTTTAATTTTCCCCATAGCGCTTCATTGATCGTGTACTCTTGAGTGTAGCTCGGGCTGAGAACGACGCAGCCATGGGAAAGTTGACAGTTAAGCCTATCTAGTGACAGCCCATCATAGGCTAGCTGGGTGATCTTGCAACTTGTATCATGTCGGAGTTTGATTTTCCCCATAGGGTTTCATTGATCGTGTATTCTTGAGTGTAGCTCTGGCTGAGAAGGTCGCAGCCATGGGAAAGTTGACAGTTAAGCCTATCTAGTGACAGCCCATCATAGGCTAGCTGGGTGATCTTGCAACTTGTATCATGCCGGAGTTGGATTTTCCCCATAGGGTTTCATTGATCGTTTACTCGGCAACTTCTATGAAGCAGGAGTTTAATTTTCCCCGTAGCGCTTCATTGATCGTGTACTCTTGAGTGTAGCTCGGGCTGAGAACGACGCAGCCATGGGAAAGTTGAAAGTTAAGCCTATCTAGTGACAGCCCATCATAGGCTAGCTGGGTGATCTTGCAACTTGTATCATGTCGGAGTTTGATTTTCCCCATAGGGTTTCATTGATCGTGTATTCTTGAGTGTAGCTCTGGCTGAGAAGGTCGCAGCCATGGGAAAGTTGACAGTTAAGCCTATCTAGTGACAGCCCATCATAGGCTAGCTGGGTGATCTTGCAACTTGTATCATGTCGGAGTTTGATTTTCCCCATAGGGTTTCATGGATCGTGTATTCTTGAGTGTAGCTCTGGCTGAGAAGGTCCCAGCCATGGGAAAGTTGACAGTTAAGCCTATCTAGTGACAGCCCATCATAGGCTAGCTGGGTGATCTTGCAACTTGTATCATGCCGGAGTTGGATTTTCCCCATAGGGTTTCATTGATCGTTTACTCGGCAACTTCTATCAAGCAGGAGTTTAATTTTCCCCGTAGCGCTTCATTGATCGTGTACTCTTGAGTGTATCTCGGGCTGAGAACGACGCAGCCATGGGAAAGTTGACAGTTAAGCCTATCTAGTGACAGCCCATCATAGGCTAGCTGGGTGATCTTGCAACTTGTATCATGTCGGAGTTTGATTTTCCCCATAGGGTTTCATTGATCGTGTATTCTTGAGTGTAGCTCTGGCTGAGAAGGTCGCAGCCATGGGAAAGTTGACAGTTAAGCCTATCTAGTGACAGCCCATCATAGGCTAGCTGGGTGATCTTGCAACTTGTATCATGTCGGAGTTTGATTTTCCCCATAGGGTTTCATTGATCGTGTATTCTTGAGTGTAGCTCTGGCTGAGAAGGTCGCAGCCATGGGAAAGTTGACAGTTAAGCCTATCTAGTGACAGCCCATCATAGGCTAGCTGGGTGATCTTGCAACTTGTATCATGCCGGAGTTGGATTTTCCCTATAGGGTTTCATTGATCGTTTACTCGGCAACTTCTATCAAGCAGGAGTTTAATTTTCCCCGTAGCGCTTCATTGATCGTGTACTCTTGAGTGTAGCTCGGGCTGAGAACGACGCAGCCATGGGAAAGTTGAAAGTTAAGCCTATCTAGTGACAGCCCATCATAGGCTAGCTGGGTGATCTTGCAACTTGTATCATGTCGGAGTTTGATTTTCCCCATAGGGTTTCATTGATCGTGTATTCTTGAGTGTAGCTCGGGCTGAGAACGACGCAGCCATGGGAAAGTTGACAGTTAAGCCTATCTAGTGACAGCCCATCATAGGCTAGCTGGGTGATCTTGCAACTTGTATCATGTCGGAGTTTGATTTTCCCCATAGGGTTTCATTGATCGTGTATTCTTGAGTGTAGCTCTGGCTGAGAAGGTCGCAGCCATGGGAAAGTTGACAGTTAAGCCTATCTAGTGACAGCCCATCATAGGCTAGCTGGGTGATCTTGCAACTTGTATCATGCCGGAGTTGGATTTTCCCCATAGAGTTTCATTGATCGTTTACTCGGCAACTTCTATCAAGCAGGAGTTTAATTTTCCCCATAGCGCTTCATTGATCGTGTACTCTTGAGTGTAGCTCGGGCTGAGAACGACGCAGCCATGGGAAAGTTGACAGTTAAGCAAATCTAGTGACAGCCCATCATAGGCTAGCTGGGTGATCTTGCAACTTGTATCATGTCGGAGTTTGATTTTCCCCATAGGGTTTCATTGATCGTGTATTCTTGAGTGTAGCTCTGGCTGAGAACGACGCAGCCATGGGAAAGTTGACAGTTAAGCCTATCTAGTGACAGCCCATCATAGGCTAGCTGGGTGATCTTGCAACTTGTATCATGTCGGAGTTTGATTTTCCCCATAGGGTTTCATTGATCGTGTATTCTTGAGTGTAGCTCTGGCTGAGAAGGTCGCAGCCATAAGAAAGTTGACAGTTAAGCCTATCTAGTGATAGCCCATCATAGGCTAGCTGGGTGATCTTGCAACTTGTATCATGTCGGAGTTTGATTTTCCCCATAGGGTTTCATTGATCGTGTATTCTTGAGTGTAGCTCTGGCTGAGAAGGTCGCAGCCATGGGAAAGTTGACAGTTAAGCCTATCTAGTGACAGCCCATCATAGGCTAGCTGGGTGATCTTGCAACTTGTATCATGCCGGAGTTGGATATTCCCCATAGAGTTTCATTGATCGTTTACTCGGCAACTTCTATCAAGCAGGAGTTTAATTTTCCCCATAGCGCTTCATTGATCGTGTACTCTTGAGTGTAGCTCGGGCTGAGAACGACGCAGCCATGGGAAAGTTGACAGTTAAGCCTATCTAGTGACAGCCCATCATAGGCTAGCTGGGTGATCTTGCAACTTGTATCATGTCGGAGTTTGATTTTCCCCATAGGGTTTCAATGATCGTGTATTCTTGAGTGTAGCTCTGGCTGAGAAGGTCGCAGTCATGGGAAAGTTGACAGTTAAGCCTATCTAGTGACAGCCCATCATAGGCTAGCTGGGTGATCTTGCAACTTGTATCATGTCGGAGTTTGATTTTCCCCATAGGGTTTCATTGATCGTGTATTCTTGAGTGTAGCTCTGGCTGAGAAGGTCGCAGCCATGGGAAAGTTGACAGTTAAGCCTATCTAGTGACAGCCCATCATAGGCTAGCTGGGTGATCTTGCAACTTGTATCATGTCGGAGTTTGATTTTCCCCATAGGGTTTCATTGATCGTGTATTCTTGAGTGTAGCTCTGGCTGAGAAGGTCGCAGCCATGGGAAAGTTGACAGTTAAGCCTATCTAGTGACAGCCCATCATAGGCTAGCTGGGTGATCTTGCAACTTGTATCATGCCGGAGTTGGATTTTCCCCATAGAGTTTCATTGATCGTTTACTCGGCAACTTCTATCAAGCAGGAGTTTAATTTTCCCCATAGCGCTTCATTGATCGTGTACTCTTGAGTGTAGCTCGGGCTGAGAACGACGCAGCCATGGGAAAGTTCACAGTTAAGCCTATCTAGTGACAGCCCATCATAGGCTAGCTGGGTGATCTTGCAACTTGTATTATGTCGGAGTTTGATTTTCCCCATAGGGTTTCATTGATCGTGTATTCTTGAGTGTAGCTCTGGCTGAGAAGGTCGCAGCCATGGGAAAGTTGACAGTTAAGCCTATCTAGTGACAGCCCATCATAGGCTAGCTGGGTGATCTTGCAACTTGTATCATGCCGGAGTTGGATTTTCCCCATAGGGTTTCATTGATCGTTTACTCGGCAACTTCTATGAAGCAGGAGTTTAATTTTCCCCGTAGCGCTTCATTGATCGTGTACTCTTGAGTGTAGCTCGGGCTGAGAACGACGCAGCCATGGGAAAGTTGACAGTTAAGCCTATCTAGTGACAGCCCATCATAGGCTAGCTGGGTGATCTTGCAACTTGTATCATGTCGGAGTTTGATTTTCCCCATAGGGTTTCATTGATCGTGTATTCTTGAGTGTAGCTCTGGCTGAGAAGGTCGCAGCCATGGGAAAGTTGACTGTTAAGCCTATCTAGTGACAGCCCATCATAGGCTAGCTGGGTGATCTTGCAACTTGTATCATGTCGGAGTTTGATTTTCCCCATAGGGTTTCATTGATCGTGTATTCTTGAGTGTCGCTCTGGCTGAGAAGGTCCCAGCCATGGGAAAGTTGACAGTTAAGCCTATCTAGTGACAGCCCATCATAGGCTAGCTGGGTGATCTTGCAACTTGTATCATGCCGGAGTTGGATTTTCCCCATAGAGTTTCATTGATCGTTTACTCGGCAACTTCTATCAAGCAGGAGTTTAATTTTCCCCATAGCGCTTCATTGATCGTGTACTCTTGAGTGTAGCTCGGGCTGAGAACGACGCAGCCATGGGAAAGTTGACAGTTAAGCCTATCTAGTGACAGCCCATCATAGGCTAGCTGGGTGATCTTGCAACTTGTATCATGTCGGAGTTTGATTTTCCCCATAGGGTTTCATTGATCGTGTATTCTTGAGTGTAGCTCTGGCTGAGAAGGTCCCAGCCATGGGAAAGTTGACAGTTAAGCCTATCTAGTGACAGCCCATCATAGGCTAGCTGGGTGATCTTGCAACTTGTATCATGCCGGAGTTGGATTTTCCCCATAGAGTTTCATTGATCGTTTACTCGGCAACTTCTATCAAGCAGGAGTTTAATTTTCCCCATAGCGCTTCATTGATCGTGTACTCTTGAGTGTAGCTCGGGCTGAGAACGACGCAGATATGGGAAAGTTGACAGTTAAGCCTATCTAGTGACAGCCCATCATAGGCTAGCTGGGTGATCTTGCAACTTGTATCATGTCGGAGTTTGATTTTCCCCATAGGGTTTTACTGATCGTGTATTCTTGAGTGTAGCTCTGGCTGAGAAGGTCGCAGCCATGGGAAAGTTGACAGTTAAGCCTATCTAGTGACAGCCCATCATAGGCTAGCTGGGTGATCTTGCAACTTGTATCATGCCGGAGTTGGATTTTCCCCATAGGGTTTCATTGATCGTTTACTCGGCAACTTCTATCAAGCAGGAGTTTAATTTTCCCCGTAGCGCTTCATTGATCGTGTATTCTTGAGTGTAGCTCTGGCTGAGAAGGTCGCAGCCATGGGAAAGTTGACAGTTAAGCCTATCTAGTGACAGCCCATCATAGGCTAGCTGGGTGATCTTGCAACTTGTATCATGTCGGAGTTTGATTTTCCCCATAGGGTTTCATTGATCGTGTATTCTTGAGTGTCGCTCTGGCTGAGAAGGTCCCAGCCATGGGAAAGTTGACAGTTAAGCCTATCTAGTGACAGCCCATCATAGGCTAGCTGGGTGATCTTGCAACTTGTATCATGCCGGAGTTGGATTTTCCCCATAGAGTTTCATTGATCGTTTACTCGGCAACTTCTATCAAGCAGGAGTTTAATTTTCCCCATAGCGCTTCATTGGTCGTGTACTCTTGAGTGTAGCTCGGGCTGAGAACGACGCAGCCATGGGAAAGTTGACAGTTAAGCCTATCTAGTGACAGCCCATCATAGGCTAGCTGGGTGATCTTGCAACTTGTATCATGCCGGAGTTGGATATTCCCCATAGAGTTTCATTGATCGTTTACTCGGCAACTTCTATCAAGCAGGAGTTTAATTTTCCCCATAGCGCTTCATTGATCGTGTACTCTTGAGTGTAGCTCGGGCTGAGAACGACGCAGCCATGGGAAAGTTGACAGTTAAGCCTATCTAGTGACAGCCCATCATAGGCTAGCTGGGTGATCTTGCAACTTGTATCATGTCGGAGTTTGATTTTCCCCATAGGGTTTCAATGATCGTGTATTCTTGAGTGTAGCTCTGGCTGAGAAGGTCGCAGTCATGGGAAAGTTGACAGTTAAGCCTATCTAGTGACAGCCCATCATAGGCTAGCTGGGTGATCTTGCAACTTGTATCATGTCGGAGTTTGATTTTCCCCATAGGGTTTCATTGATCGTGTATTCTTGAGTGTAGCTCTGGCTGAGAAGGTCGCAGCCATGGGAAAGTTGACAGTTAAGCCTATCTAGTGACAGCCCATCATAGGCTAGCTGGGTGATCTTGCAACTTGTATCATGTCGGAGTTTGATTTTCTCCATAGGGTTTCATTGATCGTGTATTCTTGAGTGTAGCTCTGGCTGAGAAGGTCGCAGCCATGGGAAAGTTGACAGTTAAGCCTATCTAGTGACAGCCCATCATAGGCTAGCTGGGTGATCTTGCAACTTGTATCATGCCGGAGTTGGATTTTCCCCATAGAGTTTCATTGATCGATTACTCGGCAACTTCTATTAAGCAGGAGTTTAATTTTCCCCATAGCGCTTCATTGATCGTGTATTCTTGAGTGTAGCTCGGGCTGAGAACGACGCAGCCATGGGAAAGTTGACAGTTAAGCCTATCTAGTGACAGCCCATCATAGGCTAGCTGGGTGATCTTGCAACTTGAATCATGTCGGAGTTTGATTTTCCCCATAGGGTTTCATTGATCGTGTATTCTTGAGTGTAGCTCTGGCTGAGAAGGTCGCAGCCATGGGAAAGTTGACAGTTAAGCCTATCTAGTGACAGCCCATCATAGGCTAGCTGGGTGATCTTGCAACTTGTATCATGTCGGAGTTTGATTTTCCCCATAGGGTTTCATTGATCGTGTATTCTTGAGTGTCGCTCTGGCTGAGAAGGTCCCAGCCATGGGAAAGTTGACAGTTAAGCCTATCTAGTGACAGCCCATCATAGGCTAGCTGGGTGATCTTGCAACTTGTATCATGTCGGAGTTTGATTTTCCCCCTAGGGTTTCATTGATCGTGTATTCTTGAGTGTAGCTCTAGCTGAGAAGGTCCCAGCCATGGGAAAGTTGACAGTTAAGCCTATCTAGTGACAGCCCATCATAGGCTAGCTGGGTGATCTTGCAACTTGTATCATGCCGGAGTTGGATATTCCCCATAGAGTTTCATTGATCGTTTACTCGGCAACTTCTATCAAGCAGGAGTTTAATTTTCCCCATAGCGCTTCATTGATCGTGTACTCTTGAGTGTAGCTCGGGCTGAGAACGACGCAGCCATGGGAAAGTTGACAGTTAAGCCTATCTAGTGACAGCCCATCATAGGCTAGCTGGGTGATCTTGCAACTTGTATCATGTCGGAGTTTGATTTTCCCCATAGGGTTTCATTGATCGTGTATTCTTGAGTGTAGCTCTGGCTGAGAAGGTCGCAGCCATGGGAAAGTTGACAGTTAAGCCTATCTAGTGACAGCCCATCATAGGCTAGCTGGGTGATCTTGCAACTTGTATCATGCCGGAGTTGGATTTTCCCTATAGGGTTTCATTGATCGTTTACTCGGCAACTTCTATCAAGCAGGAGTTTAATTTTCCCCATAGCGCTTCATTGATCGTGTACTCTTGAGTGTAGCTCGGGCTGAGAACGACGCAGCCATGGGAAAGTTGAAAGTTAAGCCTATCTAGTGACAGCCCATCATAGGCTAGCTGGGTGATCTTGCAACTTGTATCATGTCGGAGTTTGATTTTCCCCATAGGGTTTCATTGATCGTGTATTCTTGAGTGTAGCTCTGGCTGAGAAGGTCGCAGCCATGGGAAAGTTGACAGTTAAGCCTATCTAGTGACAGCCCATCATAGGCTAGCTGGGTGATCTTGCAACTTGTATCATGTCGGAGTTTGATTTTCCCCATAGGGTTTTATTGATCGTGTATTTTTGAGTGTCGCTCTGGCTGAGAAGGTCCCAGCCATGGGAAAGTTGACAGTTAAGCCTATCTAGTGACAGCCCATCATAGGCTAGCTGGGTGATCTTGCAACTTGTATCATGCCGGAGTTGGATTTTCCCCATAGAGTTTCATTGATCGTTTACTCGGCAACTTCTATCAAGCAGGAGTTTAATTTTCCCCCTAGCGCTTCATTGATCGTGTACTCTTGAGTGTAGCTCGGGCTGAGAACGACGCAGCCATGGGAAAGTTGACAGTTAAGCAAATCTAGTGACAGCCCATCATAGGCTAGCTGGGTGATCTTGCAACTTGTATCATGTCGGAGTTTGATTTTCCCCATAGGGTTTCATTGATCGTGTATTCTTGAGTGTAGCTCTGGCTGAGAAGGTCGCAGCCATGGGAAAGTTGACAGTTAAGCCTATCTAGTGACAGCCCATCATAGGCTAGCTGGGTGATCTTGCAACTTGTATCATGTCGGAGTTTGATTTTCCCCATAGGGTTTCATTGATCGTGTATTCTTGAGTGTAGCTCTGGCTGAGAAGGTCCCAGCCATGGGAAAGTTGACAGTTAAGCCTATCTAGTGACAGCCCATCATAGGCTAGCTGGGTGATCTTGCAACTTGTATCATGCCGGAGTTGGATTTTCCCCATAGAGTTTCATTGATCGTTTACTCGGCAACTTCTATCAAGCAGGAGTTTAATTTTCCCCATAGCGCTTCATTGATCGTGTACTCTTGAGTGTAGCTCGGGCTGAGAACGACGCAGCCATGGGAAAGTTGACAGTTAAGCCTATCTAGTGACAGCCCATCATAGGCTAGCTGGGTGATCTTGCAACTTGTATCATGTCGGAGTTTGATTTTCCCCATAGGGTTTCATTGATCGTGTATTCTTGAGTGTAGCTCTGGCTGAGAAGGTCGCAGCCATAAGAAAGTTGACAGTTAAGCCTATCTAGTGATAGCCCATCATAGGCTAGCTGGGTGATCTTGCAACTTGTATCATGTCGGAGTTTGATTTTCCCCATAGGGTTTCATTGATCGTGTATTCTTGAGTGTAGCTCTGGCTGAGAAGGTCGCAGCCATGGGAAAGTTGACAGTTAAGCCTATCTAGTGACAGCCCATCATAGGCTAGCTGGGTGATCTTGCAACTTGTATCATGTCGGAGTTTGATTTTCCCCATAGGGTTTTATTGATCGTGTATTCTTGAGTGTAGCTCTGGCTGAGAAGGTCGCAGCCATGGGAAAGTTGACAGTTAAGCCTATCTAGTGACAGCCCATCATAGGCTAGCTGGGTGATCTTGCAACTTGTATCATGCCGGAGTTGGATTTTCCCCATAGAGTTTCATTGATCGTTTACTCGGCAACTTCTATCAAGCAGGAGTTTAATTTTCCCCATAGCGCTTCATTGATCGTGTACTCTTGAGTGTAGCTCGGGCTGAGAACGACGCAGCCATGGGAAAGTTGACAGTTAAGCCTATCTAGTGACAGCCCATCATAGGCTAGCTGGGTGATCTTGCAACTTGTATCATGTCGGAGTTTGATTTTCCCCATAGGGTTTCATTGATCGTGTATTCTTGAGTGTAGCTCTGGCTGAGAAGGTCGCAGCCATGGGAAAGTTGACAGTTAAGCCTATCTAGTGACAGCCCATCATAGGCTAGCTGGGTGATCTTGCAACTTGTATCATGTCGGAGTTTGATTTTCCCCATAGGGTTTCATTGATCGTGTATTCTTGAGTGTAGCTCTGGCTGAGAAGGTCCCAGCCATTGGAAAGTTGACAGTTAAGCCTATCTAGTGACAGCCCATCATAGGCTAGCTGGGTGATCTTGCAACTTGTATCATGCCGGAGTTGGATATTCCCCATAGAGTTTCATTGATCGTTTACTCGGCAACTTCTATCAAGCAGGAGTTTAATTTTCCCCATAGCGCTTCATTGATCGTGTACTCTTGAGTGTAGCTCGGGCTGAGAACGACGCAGCCATGGGAAAGTTGACAGTTAAGCCTATCTAGTGACAGCCCATCATAGGCTAGCTGGGTGATCTTGCAACTTGTATCATGTCGGAGTTTGATTTTCCCCATAGGGTTTCATTGATCGTGTATTCTTGAGTGTAGCTCTGGCTGAGAAGGTCGCAGCCATGGGAAAGTTGACAGTTAAGCCTATCTAGTGACAGCCCATCATAGGCTAGCTGGGTGATCTTGCAACTTGTATCATGCCGGAGTTGGATTTTCCCCATAGGGTTTCATTGATCGTTTACTCGGCAACTTCTATCAAGCAGGAGTTTAATTTTCCCCGTAGCGCTTCATTGATCGTGTACTCTTGAGTGTAGCTCGGGCTGAGAACGACGCAGCCATGGGAAAGGTGAAAGTTAAGCCTATCTAGTGACAGCCCATCATAGGCTAGCTGGGTGATCTTGCAACTTGTATCATGTCGGAGTTTGATTTTCCCCATAGGGTTTCATTGATCGTGTATTCTTGAGTGTAGCTCTGGCTGAGAAGGACGCAGCCATGGAAAGTTGACAGTTAAGCCTATCTAGTGACAGCCCATCATAGGCTAGCTGGGTGATCTTGCAACTTGTATCATGTCGGAGTTTGATTTTCCCCATAGGGTTTCATTGATCGTGTATTCTTGAGTGTCGCTCTGGCTGAGAAGGTCCCAGCCATGGGAAAGTTGACAGTTAAGCCTATCTAGTGACAGCCCATCATAGGCTAGCTGGGTGATCTTGCAACTTGTATCATGCCGGAGTTGGATTTTTCCCATAGAGTTTCATTGATTGTTTACTCGGCAACTTCTATCAAGCAGGAGTTTAATTTTCCCCATAGCGCTTCATTGATCGTGTACTCTTGAGTGTAGCTCGGGCTGAGAACGACGCAGCCATGGGAAAGTTGACAGTTAAGCCTATCTAGTGACAGCCCATCATAGGCTAGCTGGATGATCTTGCAACTTGTATCATGTCGGAGTTTGATTTTCCCCATAGGGTTTCATTGATCGTGTATTCTTGAGTGTAGCTCTGGCTGAGAAGGTCGCAGCCATGGGAAAGTTGACAGTTAAGCCTATCTAGTGACAGCCCATCATAGGCTAGCTGGGTGATCTTGCAACTTGTATCATGTCGGAGTTTGATTTTCCCCATAGGGTTTCATTGATCGTGTATTCTTGAGTGTAGCTCTGGCTGAGAAGGTTGCAGCCATGGGAAAGTTGACAGTTAAGCCTATCTAGTGACAGCCCATCATAGGCTAGCTGGGTGATCTTGCAACTTGTATCATGCCGGAGTTGGATTTTCCCCATAGAGTTTCATTGATCGTTTACTCGGCAACTTCTATCAAGCAGGAGTTTAATTTTCCCCATAGCGCTTCATTGATCGTGTACTCTTGAGTGTAGCTCGGGCTGAGAACGACGCAGCCATGGGAAAGTTGACAGTTAAGCCTATCTAGTGACAGCCCATCATAGGCTAGCTGGGTGATCTTGCAACTTGTATCATGTCGGAGTTTGATTTTCCCCATAGGGTTTCATTGATCGTGTATTCTTGAGTGTAGCTCTGGCTGAGAAGGTCCCAGCCATGGGAAAGTTGACAGTTAAGCCTATCTAGTGACAGCCCATCATAGGCTAGCTGGGTGATCTTGCAACTTGTATCATGCCGGAGTTGGATTTTCCCCATAGAGTTTCATTGATCGTTTACTCGGCAACTTCTATCAAGCAGGAGTTTAATTTTCCCCATAGCGCTTCATTGATCGTGTACTCTTGAGTGTAGCTCGGGCTGAGAACGACGCAGCCATGGGAAAGTTGACAGTTAAGCCTATCTAGTGACAGCCCATCATAGGCTAGCTGGGTGATCTTGCAACTTGTATCATGTCGGAGTTTGATTTTCCCCATAGGGTTTCATTGATCGTGTATTCTTGAGTGTAGCTCTGGCTGAGAAGGTCGCAGCCATGGGAAAGTTGACAGTTAAGCCTATCTAGTGACAGCCCATCATAGGCTAGCTGGGTGATCTTGCAACTTGTATCATGTCGGAGTTTGATTTTAACCATAGGGTTTCATTGATTGTGTATTCTTGAGTGTAGCTCTGGCTGAGAAGGTCGCATCCATGGGAAAGTTGACAGTTAAGCCTATCTAGTGACAGCCCATCATAGGCTAGCTGGGTGATCTTGCAACTTGTATCATGCCGGAGTTGGATTTTCCCCATAGAGTTTCATTGATCGTTTACTCGGCAACTTCTATCAAGCAGGAGTTTAATTTTCCCCATAGCGCTTCATTGATCGTGTACTCTTGAGTGTAGCTCGGGCTGAGAACGACGCAGCCATGGGAAAGTTGACAGTTAAGCCTATCTAGTGACAGCCCATCATAGGCTAGCTGGGTGATCTTGCAACTTGTATCATGTCGGAGTTTGATTTTCCCCATAGGGTTTCATTGATCGTGTATTCTTGAGTGTAGCTCTGGCTGAGAAGGTCGCAGCCATGGGAAAGTTGACAGTTAAGCCTATCTAGTGACAGCCCATCATAGGCTAGCTGGGTGATCTTGCAACTTGTATCATGTCGGAGTTTGATTTTCCCCATAGGGTTTCATTGATCGTGTATTCTTGAGTGTAGCTCTGGCTGAGAAGGTCGCAGCCATGGGAAAGTTGACAGTTAAGCCTATCTAGTGACAGCCCATCATAGGCTAGCTGGGTGATCTTGCAACTTGTATCATGCCGGAGTTGGATTTTCCCCATAGAGTTTCATTGATCGTTTACTCGGCAACTTCTATCAAGCAGGAGTTTAATTTTCCCCATAGCGCTTCATTGATCGTGTACTCTTGAGTGTAGCTCGGGCTGAGAACGACGCAGCCATGGGAAAGTTGACAGTTAAGCCTATCTAGTGACAGCCCATCATAGGCTAGCTGGGTGAGCTTGCAACTTGTATCATGTCGGAGTTTGATTTTCCCCATAGGTTTTCATTGATCGTGTATTCTTGAGTGTAGCTCTGGCTGAGAAGGTCGCAGCCATGGGAAAGTTGACAGTTAAGCCTATCTAGTGACAGCCCATCATAGGCTAGCTGGGTGATCTTGCAACTTGTATCATGCCGGAGTTGGATTTTCCCCATAGGGTTTCATTGATCGTTTACTCGGCAACTTCTATCAAGCAGGAGTTTAATTTTCCCCATAGCGCTTCATTGATCGTGTACTCTTGAGTGTAGCTCGGGCTGAGAACGACGCAGCCATGGAAAGTTGACAGTTAAGCCTATCTAGTGACAGCCCATCATAGGCTAGCTGGGTGATCTTGCAACTTGTATCATGTCGGAGTTTGATTTTCCCCATAGGGTTTCATTGATCGTGTATTCTTGAGTGTAGCTCTGGCTGAGAAGGTCGCAGCCATGGGAAAGTTGACAGTTAAGCCTATCTAGTGACAGCCCATCATAGGCTAGCTGGGTGATCTTGCAACTTGTATCATGTCGGAGTTTGATTTTCCCCATAGGGTTTCATTGATCGTGTATTCTTGAGTGTAGCTCTGGCTGAGAAGGTCGCAGCCATGGGAAAGTTGACAGTTAAGCCTATCTAGTGACAGCCCATCATAGGCTAGCTGGGTGATCTTGCAACTTGTATCATGTCGGAGTTTGATTTTCCCCATAGGGTTTCATTGATCGTGTATTCTTGAGTGTAGCTCTGGCTGAGAAGGTCGCAGCCATGGGAAAGTTGACAGTTAAGCCTATCTAGTGACAGCCCATCATAGGCTAGCTGGGTGATCTTGCAACTTGTATCATGCCGGAGTTGGATTTTCCCCATACAGTTTCATTGATCGTTTACTCGGCAACTTCTATCAAGCAGGAGTTTAATTTTCCCCATAGCGCTTCATTGTTCGTGTACTCTTGAGTGTAGCTCGGGCTGAGAACGACGCAGCCATGGGAAAGTTGACAGTTAAGCCTATCTAGTGACAGCCCATCATAGGCTAGCTGGGTTATCTTGCAACTTGTATCATGTCGGAGTTTGATTTTCCCCATAGGGTTTCATTGATCGTGTATTCTTGAGTGTAGCTCTGGCTGAGAAGGTCGCAGCCATGGGAAAGTTGACAGTTAAGCCTATCTAGTGACAGCCCATCATAGGCTAGCTGGGTGATCTTGCAACTTGTATCATGCCGGAGTTGGATTTCCCCATAGGGTTTCATTGATCGTTTACTCGGCAACTTCTATCAAGCAGGAGTTTAATTTTCCCCGTAGCGCTTCATTGATCGTGTACTCTTGAGTGTAGCTCGGGCTGAGAACGACGCAGCCATGGGAAAGTTGAAAGTTAAGCCTATCTAGTGACAGCCCATCATAGGCTAGCTGGGTGATCTTGCAACTTGTATCATGCCGGAGTTGGATTTTCCCCATAGAGTTTCATTGATCGTTTACTCGGCAACTTCTATCAAGCAGGAGTTTAATTTTCCCCATAGCGCTTCATTGATCGTGTACTCTTGAGTGTAGCTCGGGCTGAGAACGACGCAGCCATGGGAAAGTTGACAGTTAAGCCTATCTAGTGACAGCCCATCATAGGCTAGCTGGGTGATCTTGCAACTTGTATCATGTCGGAGTTTGATTTTCCCCATAGGGTTTCATTGATCGTGAATTCTTGAGTGTAGCTCTGGCTGAGAAGGTCGCAGCCATGGGAAAGTTGACAGTTAAGCCTATCTAGTGACAGCCCATCATAGGCTAGCTGGGTGATCTTGCAACTTGTATCATGTCGGAGTTTGATTTTCCCCATAGGGTTTCATTGATCGTGTATTCTTGAGTGTAGCTCTGGCTGAGAAGGTCCCAGCCATGGGAAAGTTGACAGTTAAGCCTATCTAGTGACAGCCCATCATAGGCTAGCTGGGTGATCTTGCAACTTGTATCATGCCGGAGTTGGATATTCCCCATAGAGTTTCATTGATCGTTTACTCGGCAACTTCTATCAAGCAGGAGTTTAATTTTCCCCATAGCGCTTCATTGATCGTGTACTCTTGAGTGTAGCTCGGGCTGAGAACGACGCAGCCATGGGAAAGTTGACAGTTAAGCCTATCTAGTGACAGCCCATCATAGGCTAGCTGGGTGATCTTGCAACTTGTATCATGTCGGAGTTTGATTTTCCCCATAGGGTTTCATTGATCGTGTATTCTTGAGTGTAGCTCTGGCTGAGAAGGTCGCAGCCATGGGAAAGTTGACAGTTAAGCCTATCTAGTGACAGCCCATCATAGGCTAGCTGGGTGATCTTGCAACTTGTATCATGCCGGAGTTGGATTTTCCCCATAGGGTTTCATTGATCGTTTACTCGGCAACTTCTATCAAGCAGGAGTTTAATTTTCCCCATAGCGCTTCATTGATCGTGTACTCTTGAGTGTAGCTCGGGCTGAGAACGACGCAGCCATGGGAAAGTTGACAGTTAAGCCTATCTAGTGACAGCCCATCATAGGCTAGCTGGGTGATCTTGCAACTTGTATCATGTCGGAGTTTGATTTTCCCCATAGGGTTTCAATGATCGTGTATTCTTGAGTGTAGCTCTGGCTGAGAAGGTCGCAGTCATGGGAAAGTTGACAGTTAAGCCTATCTAGTGACAGCCCATCATAGGCTAGCTGGGTGATCTTGCAACTTGTATCATGTCGGAGTTTGATTTTCCCCATAGGGTTTCATTGATCGTGTATTCTTGAGTGTAGCTCTGGCTGAGAAGGTCGCAGCCATGGGAAAGTTGACAGTTAAGCCTATCTAGTGACAGCCCATCATAGGCTAGCTGGGTGATCTTGCAACTTGTATCATGTCGGAGTTTGATTTTCCCCATAGGGTTTCATTGATCGTGTATTCTTGAGTGTAGCTCTGGCTGAGAAGGTCGCAGCCATGGGAAAGTTGACAGTTAAGCCTATCTAGTGACAGCCCATCATAGGCTAGCTGGGTGATCTTGCAACTTGTATCATGCCGGAGTTGGATTTTCCCCATAGGGTTTCATTGATCGTTTACTCGGCAACTTCTATCAAGCAGGAGTTTAATTTTGCCCATAGCGCTTCATTGATCGTGTACTCTTGAGTGTAGCTCGGGCTGAGAACGACGCAGCCATGGGAAAGTTGACAGTTAAGCCTATCTAGTGACAGCCCATCATAGGCTAGCTGGGTGATCTTGCAACTTGTATCATGTCGGAGTTTGATTTTCCCCATAGGGTTTCAATGATCGTGTATTCTTGAGTGTAGCTCTGGCTGAGAAGGTAGCAGTCATGGGAAAGTTGACAGTTAAGCCTATCTAGTGACAGCCCATCATAGGCTAGCTGGGTGATCTTGCAACTTGTATCATGTCGGAGTTTGATTTTCCCCATAGGGTTTCATTGATCGTGTATTCTTGAGTGTAGCTCTGGCTGAGAAGGTCGCAGCCATGGGAAAGTTGACAGTTAAGCCTATCTAGTGACAGCCCATCATAGGCTAGCTGGGTGATCTTGCAACTTGTATCATGTCGGAGTTTGATTTTCCCCATAGGGTTTCATTGATCGTGTATTCTTGAGTGTAGCTCTGGCTGAGAAGGTCGCAGCCATGGGAAAGTTGACAGTTAAGCCTATCTAGTGACAGCCCATCATAGGCTAGCTGGGTGATCTTGCAACTTGTATCATGTCGGAGTTTGATTTTCCCCATAGGGTTTCATTGATCGAGTATTCTTGAGTGTAGCTCTGGCTGAGAAGGTCGCAGCCATGGGAAAGTTGACAGTTAAGCCTATCTAGTGACAGCCCATCATAGGCTAGCTGGGTGATCTTGCAACTTGTATCATGCCGGAGTTGGATTTTCCCCATAGGGTTTCATTGATCGTTTACTCGGCAACTTCTATCAAGCAGGAGTTTAATTTTCCCCATAGCGCTTCATTGATCGTGTACTCTTGAGTGTAGCTCGGGCTGAGAACGACGCAGCCATGGGAAAGTTGACAGTTAAGCCTATCTAGTGACAGCCCATCATAGGCTAGCTGGGTGATCTTGCAACTTGTATCATGTCGGAGTTTGATTTTCCCCATAGGGTTTCATTGATCGTGTATTCTTGAGTGTAGCTCTGGCTGAGAAGGTCGCAGCCATGGGAAAGTTGACAGTTAAGCCTATCTAGTGACAGCCCATCATAGGCTAGCTGGGTGATCTTGCAACTTGTATCATGTCGGAGTTTGATTTTCCCCATAGGGTTTCATTGATCGTGTATTCTTGAGTGTAGCTCTGGCTGAGAAGGTCGCAGCCATGGGAAAGTTGACAGTTAAGCCTATCTAGTGACAGCCCATCATAGGCTAGCTGGGTGATCTTGCAACTTGTATCATGTCGGAGTTTGATTTTCCCCATAGGGTTTCAATGATCGTGTATTCTTGAGTGTAGCTCTGGCTGAGAAGGTCGCAGTCATGGGAAAGTTGACAGTTAAGCCTATCTAGTGACAGCCCATCATAGGCTAGCTGGGTGATCTTGCAACTTGTATCATGTCGGAGTTTGATTTTCCCCATAGGGTTTCATTGATCGTGTATTCTTGAGTGTAGCTCTGGCTGAGAAGGTCGCAGCCATGGGAAAGTTGACAGTTAAGCCTATCTAGTGACAGCCCATCATAGGCTAGCTGGGTGATCTTGCAACTTGTATCATGTCGGAGTTTGATTTTCCCCATAGGGTTTCATTGATCGTGTATTCTTGAGTGTAGCTCTGGCTGAGAAGGTCGCAGCCATGGGAAAGTTGACAGTTAAGCCTATCTAGTGACAGCCCATCATAGGCTAGCTGGGTGATCTTGCAACTTGTATCATGCCGGAGTTGGATTTTCCCCATAGAGTTTCATTGATCGTTTACTCGGCAACTTCTATCAAGCAGGAGTTTAATTTTCCCCATAGCGCTTCATTGATCGTGTACTCTTGAGTGTAGCTCGGGCTGAGAACGACGCAGCCATGGGAAAGTTCACAGTTAAGCCTATCTAGTGACAGCCCATCATAGGCTAGCTGGGTGATCTTGCAACTTGTATTATGTCGGAGTTTGATTTTCCCCATAGGGTTTCATTGATCGTGTATTCTTGAGTGTAGCTCTGGCTGAGAAGGTCGCAGCCATGGGAAAGTTGACAGTTAAGCCTATCTAGTGACAGCCCATCATAGGCTAGCTGGGTGATCTTGCAACTTGTATCATGCCGGAGTTGGATTTTCCCCATAGGGTTTCATTGATCGTTTACTCGGCAACTTCTATGAAGCAGGAGTTTAATTTTCCCCGTAGCGCTTCATTGATCGTGTACTCTTGAGTGTAGCTCGGGCTGAGAACGACGCAGCCATGGGAAAGTTGACAGTTAAGCCTATCTAGTGACAGCCCATTATAGGCTAGCTGGGTGATCTTGCAACTTGTATCATGTCGGAGTTTGATTTTCCCCATAGGGTTTCATTGATCGTGTATTCTTGAGTGTAGCTCTGGCTGAGAAGGTCGCAGCCATGGGAAAGTTGACAGTTAAGCCTATCTAGTGACAGCCCATCATAGGCTAGCTGGGTGATCTTGCAACTTGTATCATGTCGGAGTTTGATTTTCCCCATAGGGTTTCATTGATCGTGTATTCTTGAGTGTCGCTCTGGCTGAGAAGGTCCCAGCCATGGGAAAGTTGACAGTTAAGCCTATCTAGTGACAGCCCATCATAGGCTAGCTGGGTGATCTTGCAACTTGTATCATGCCGGAGTTGGATTTTCCCCATAGAGTTTCATTGATCGTTTACTCGGCAACTTCTATCAAGCAGGAGTTTAATTTTCCCCATAGCGCTTCATTGATCGTGTACTCTTGAGTGTAGCTCGGGCTGAGAACGACGCAGCCATGGGAAAGTTGACAGTTAAGCCTATCTAGTGACAGCCCATCATAGGCTAGCTGGGTGATCTTGCAACTTGTATCATGTCGGAGTTTGATTTTCCCCATAGGGTTTCATTGATCGTGTATTCTTGAGTGTAGCTCTGGCTGAGAAGGTCCCAGCCATGGGAAAGTTGACAGTTAAGCCTATCTAGTGACAGCCCATCATAGGCTAGCTGGGTGATCTTGCAACTTGTATCATGCCGGAGTTGGATTTTCCCCATAGAGTTTCATTGATCGTTTACTCGGCAACTTCTATCAAGCAGGAGTTTAATTTTCCCCATAGCGCTTCATTGATCGTGTACTCTTGAGTGTAGCTCGGGCTGAGAACGACGCAGATATGGGAAAGTTGACAGTTAAGCCTATCTAGTGACAGCCCATCATAGGCTAGCTGGGTGATCTTGCAACTTGTATCATGTCGGAGTTTGATTTTCCCCATAGGGTTTTATTGATCGTGTATTCTTGAGTGTAGCTCTGGCTGAGAAGGTCGCAGCCATGGGAAAGTTGACAGTTAAGCCTATCTAGTGACAGCCCATCATAGGCTAGCTGGGTGATCTTGCAACTTGTATCATGCCGGAGTTGGATTTTCCCCATAGGGTTTCATTGATCGTTTACTCGGCAACTTCTATCAAGCAGGAGTTTAATTTTCCCCGTAGCGCTTCATTGATCGTGTATTCTTGAGTGTAGCTCTGGCTGAGAAGGTCGCAGCCATGGGAAAGTTGACAGTTAAGCCTATCTAGTGACAGCCCATCATAGGCTAGCTGGGTGATCTTGCAACTTGTATCATGTCGGAGTTTGATTTTCCCCATAGGGTTTCATTGATCGTGTATTCTTGAGTGTCGCTCTGGCTGAGAAGGTCCCAGCCATGGGAAAGTTGACAGTTAAGCCTATCTAGTGACAGCCCATCATAGGCTAGCTGGGTGATCTTGCAACTTGTATCATGCCGGAGTTGGATTTTCCCCATAGAGTTTCATTGATCGTTTACTCGGCAACTTCTATCAAGCAGGAGTTTAATTTTCCCCATAGCGCTTCATTGATCGTGTACTCTTGAGTGTAGCTCGGGCTGAGAACGACGCAGCCATGGGAAAGTTGACAGTTAAGCCTATCTAGTGACAGCCCATCATAGGCTAGCTGGGTGATCTTGCAACTTGTATCATGCCGGAGTTGGATATTCCCCATAGAGTTTCATTGATCGTTTACTCGGCAACTTCTATCAAGCAGGAGTTTAATTTTCCCCATAGCGCTTCATTGATCGTGTACTCTTGAGTGTAGCTCGGGCTGAGAACGACGCAGCCATGGGAAAGTTGAAAGTTAAGCCTATCTAGTGACAGCCCATCATAGGCTAGCTGGGTGATCTTGCAACTTGTATCATGTCGGAGTTTGATTTTCCCCATAGGGTTTCATTGATCGTGTATTCTTGAGTGTAGCTCTGGCTGAGAAGGTCGCAGCCATGGGAAAGTTGACAGTTAAGCCTATCTAGTGACAGCCCATCATAGGCTAGCTGGGTGATCTTGCAACTTGTATCATGTCGGAGTTTGATTTTCCCCATAGGGTTTTATTGATCGTGTATTTTTGAGTGTCGCTCTGGCTGAGAAGGTCCCAGCCATGGGAAAGTTGACAGTTAAGCCTATCTAGTGACAGCCCATCATAGGCTAGCTGGGTGATCTTGCAACTTGTATCATGCCGGAGTTGGATTTTCCCCATAGAGTTTCATTGATCGTTTACTCGGCAACTTCTATCAAGCAGGAGTTTAATTTTCCCCCTAGCGCTTCATTGATCGTGTACTCTTGAGTGTAGCTCGGGCTGAGAACGACGCAGCCATGGGAAAGTTGACAGTTAAGCAAATCTAGTGACAGCCCATCATAGGCTAGCTGGGTGATCTTGCAACTTGTATCATGTCGGAGTTTGATTTTCCCCATAGGGTTTCATTGATCGTGTATTCTTGAGTGTAGCTCTGGCTGAGAAGGTCGCAGCCATGGGAAAGTTGACAGTTAAGCCTATCTAGTGACAGCCCATCATAGGCTAGCTGGGTGATCTTGCAACTTGTATCATGTCGGAGTTTGATTTTCCCCATAGGGTTTCATTGATCGTGTATTCTTGAGTGTAGCTCTGGCTGAGAAGGTCCCAGCCATGGGAAAGTTGACAGTTAAGCCTATCTAGTGACAGCCCATCATAGGCTAGCTGGGTGATCTTGCAACTTGTATCATGCCGGAGTTGGATTTTCCCCATAGAGTTTCATTGATCGTTTACTCGGCAACTTCTATCAAGCAGGAGTTTAATTTTCCCCATAGCGCTTCATTGATCGTGTACTCTTGAGTGTAGCTCGGGCTGAGAACGACGCAGCCATGGGAAAGTTGACAGTTAAGCCTATCTAGTGACAGCCCATCATAGGCTAGCTGGGTGATCTTGCAACTTGTATCATGTCGGAGTTTGATTTTCCCCATAGGGTTTCATTGATCGTGTATTCTTGAGTGTAGCTCTGGCTGAGAAGGTCGCAGCCATAAGAAAGTTGACAGTTAAGCCTATCTAGTGATAGCCCATCATAGGCTAGCTGGGTGATCTTGCAACTTGTATCATGTCGGAGTTTGATTTTCCCTATAGGGTTTCATTGATCGTGTATTCTTGAGTGTAGCTCTGGCTGAGAAGGTCGCAGCCATGGGAAAGTTGACAGTTAAGCCTATCTAGTGACAGCCCATCATAGGCTAGCTGGGTGATCTTGCAACTTGTATCATGTCGGAGTTTGATTTTCCCCATAGGGTTTTATTGATCGTGTATTCTTGAGTGTAGCTCTGGCTGAGAAGGTCGCAGCCATGGGAAAGTTGACAGTTAAGCCTATCTAGTGACAGCCCATCATAGGCTAGCTGGGTGATCTTGCAACTTGTATCATGCCGGAGTTGGATTTTCCCCATAGAGTTTCATTGATCGTTTACTCGGCAACTTCTATCAAGCAGGAGTTTAATTTTCCCCATAGCGCTTCATTGATCGTGTACTCTTGAGTGTAGCTCGGGCTGAGAACGACGCAGCCATGGGAAAGTTGACAGTTAAGCCTATCTAGTGACAGCCCATCATAGGCTAGCTGGGTGATCTTGCAACTTGTATCATGTCGGAGTTTGATTTTCCCCATAGGGTTTCATTGATCGTGTATTCTTGAGTGTAGCTCTGGCTGAGAAGGTCGCAGCCATGGGAAAGTTGACAGTTAAGCCTATCTAGTGACAGCCCATCATAGGCTAGCTGGGTGATCTTGCAACTTGTATCATGTCGGAGTTTGATTTTCCCCATAGGGTTTCATTGATCGTGTATTCTTGAGTGTAGCTCTGGCTGAGAAGGTCCCAGCCATTGGAAAGTTGACAGTTAAGCCTATCTAGTGACAGCCCATCATAGGCTAGCTGGGTGATCTTGCAACTTGTATCATGCCGGAGTTGGATATTCCCCATAGAGTTTCATTGATCGTTTACTCGGCAACTTCTATCAAGCAGGAGTTTAATTTTCCCCATAGCGCTTCATTGATCGTGTACTCTTGAGTGTAGCTCGGGCTGAGAACGACGCAGCCATGGGAAAGTTGACAGTTAAGCCTATCTAGTGACAGCCCATCATAGGCTAGCTGGGTGATCTTGCAACTTGTATCATGTCGGAGTTTGATTTTCCCCATAGGGTTTCATTGATCGTTTACTCGGCAACTTCTATCAAGCAGGAGTTTAATTTTCCCCGTAGCGCTTCATTGATCGTGTACTCTTGAGTGTAGCTCGGGCTGAGAACGACGCAGCCATGGGAAAGGTGAAAGTTAAGCCTATCTAGTGACAGCCCATCATAGGCTAGCTGGGTGATCTTGCAACTTGTATCATGTCGGAGTTTGATTTTCCCCATAGGGTTTCATTGATCGTGTATTCTTGAGTGTAGCTCTGGCTGAGAAGGACGCAGCCATGGGAAAGTTGACAGTTAAGCCTATCTAGTGACAGCCCATCATAGGCTAGCTGGGTGATCTTGCAACTTGTATCATGTCGGAGTTTGATTTTCCCCATAGGGTTTCATTGATCGTGTATTCTTGAGTGTCGCTCTGGCTGAGAAGGTCCCAGCCATGGGAAAGTTGACAGTTAAGCCTATCTAGTGACAGCCCATCATAGGCTAGCTGGGTGATCTTGCAACTTGTATCATGCCGGAGTTGGATTTTCCCCATAGAGTTTCATTGATTGTTTACTCGGCAACTTCTATCAAGCAGGAGTTTAATTTTCCCCATAGCGCTTCATTGATCGTGTACTCTTGAGTGTAGCTCGGGCTGAGAACGACGCAGCCATGGGAAAGTTGACAGTTAAGCCTATCTAGTGACAGCCCATCATAGGCTAGCTGGATGATCTTGCAACTTGTATCATGTCGGAGTTTGATTTTCCCCATAGGGTTTCATTGATCGTGTATTCTTGAGTGTAGCTCTGGCTGAGAAGGTCGCAGCCATGGGAAAGTTGACAGTTAAGCCTATCTAGTGACAGCCCATCATAGGCTAGCTGGGTGATCTTGCAACTTGTATCATGTCGGAGTTTGATTTTCCCCATAGGGTTTCATTGATTGTGTATTCTTGAGTGTAGCTCTGGCTGAGAAGGTCCCAGCCATGGGAAAGTTGACAGTTAAGCCTATCTAGTGACAGCCCATCATAGGCTAGCTGGGTCATCTTGCAACTTGTATCATGCCGGAGTTGGATTTTCCCCATAGAGTTTCATTGATCGTTTACTCGGCAACTTCTATCAAGCAGGAGTTTAATTTTCCCCATAGCGCTTCATTGATCGTGTACTCTTGAGTGTAGCTCGGGCTGAGAACGACGCAGCCATGGGAAAGTTGACAGTTAAGCCTATCTAGTGACAGCCCATCATAGGCTAGCTGGGTGATCTTGCAACTTGTATCATGTCGGAGTTTGATTTTCCCCATAGGGTTTCATTGATCGTGTATTCTTGAGTGTAGCTCTGGCTGAGAAGGTCGCAGCCATGGGAAAGTTGACAGTTAAGCCTATCTAGTGACAGCCCATCATAGGCTAGCTGGGTGATCTTGCAACTTGTATCATGTCGGAGTTTGATTTTCCCCATAGGGTTTCATTGATCGTGTATTCTTGAGTGTAGCTCTGGCTGAGAAGGTTGCAGCCATGGGAAAGTTGACAGTTAAGCCTATCTAGTGACAGCCCATCATAGGCTAGCTGGGTGATCTTGCAACTTGTATCATGCCGGAGTTGGATTTTCCCCATAGAGTTTCATTGATCGTTTACTCGGCAACTTCTATCAAGCAGGAGTTTAATTTTCCCCGTAGCGCTTCATTGATCGTGTACTCTTGAGTGTAGCTCGGGCTGAGAACGACGCAGCCATGGGAAAGTTGACAGTTAAGCCTATCTAGTGACAGCCCATCATAGGCTAGCTGGGTGATCTTGCAACTTGTATCATGTCGGAGTTTGATTTTCCCCATAGGGTTTCATTGATCGTGTATTCTTGAGTGTAGCTCTGGCTGAGAAGGTCCCAGCCATGGGAAAGTTGACAGTTAAGCCTATCTAGTGACAGCCCATCATAGGCTAGCTGGGTGATCTTGCAACTTGTATCATGCCGGAGTTGGATTTTCCCCATAGAGTTTCATTGATCGTTTACTCGGCAACTTCTATCAAGCAGGAGTTTAATTTTCCCCATAGCGCTTCATTGATCGTGTACTCTTGAGTGTAGCTCGGGCTGAGAACGACGCAGCCATGGGAAAGTTGACAGTTAGGCCTATCTAGTGACAGCCCATCATAGGCTAGCTGGGTGATCTTGCAACTTGTATCATGTCGGAGTTTGATTTTCCCCATAGGGTTTCATTGATCGTGTATTCTTGAGTGTAGCTCTGGCTGAGAAGGTCGCAGCCATGGGAAAGTTGACAGTTAAGCCTATCTAGTGACAGCCCATCATAGGCTAGCTGGGTGATCTTGCAACTTGTATCATGTCGGAGTTTGATTTTCCCCATAGGGTTTCATTGATCGTGTATTCTTGAGTGTAGCTCTGGCTGAGAAGGTCGCATCCATGGGAAAGTTGACAGTTAAGCCTATCTAGTGACAGCCCATCATAGGCTAGCTGGGTGATCTTGCAACTTGTATCATGCCGGAGTTGGATTTTCCCCATAGAGTTTCATTGATCGTTTACTCGGCAACTTCTATCAAGCAGGAGTTTAATTTTCCCCATAGCGCTTCATTGATCGTGTACTCTTGAGTGTAGCTCGGGCTGAGAACGACGCAGCCATGGGAAAGTTTAGACAGTTAAGCCTATCTAGTGACAGCCCATCATAGGCTAGCTGGGTGATCTTGCAACTTGTATCATGTCGGAGTTTGATTTTCCCCATAGGGTTTCATTGATCGTGTATTCTGAGTGTAGCTCTGGCTGAGAAGGTCGCAGCCATGGAAAGTTGACAGTTAAGCCTATCTAGTGACAGCCCATCATAGGCTAGCTGGGTGATCTTGCAACTTGTATCATGTCGGAGTTTGATTTTCCCCATAGGGTTTCATTGATCGTGTATTCTTGAGTGTAGCTCTGGCTGAGAAGGTCGCAGCCATGGGAAAGTTGACAGTTAAGCCTATCTAGTGACAGCCCATCATAGGCTAGCTGGGTGATCTTGCAACTTGTATCATGCCGGAGTTGGATTTTCTCCATAGAGTTTCATTGATCGTTTACTCGGCAACTTCTATCAAGCAGGAGTTTAAATTTTCCCCATAGCGCTTCATTGATCGTGTACTCTTGAGTGTAGCTCGGGCTGAGAACGACGCAGCCATGGGAAAGTTGACAGTTAAGCCTATCTAGTGACAGCCATCATAGGCTAGCTGGGTGAGCTTGCAACTTGTATCATGTCGGAGTTTGATTTTCCCCATAGGTTTTCATTGATCGTGTATTCTTGAGTGTAGCTCTGGCTGAGAAAGGTCGCAGCCATGGGAAAGTTGACAGTTAAGCCTATCTAGTGACAGCCCATCATAGGCTAGCTGGGTGATCTTGCAACTTGTATCATGCCGGAGTTGGATTTTCCCCATAGGGTTTCATTGATCGTTTACTCGGCAACTTCTATCAAGCAGGAGTTTAATTTTCCCCATAGCGCTTCATTGATCGTGTACTCTTGAGTGTAGCTCGGGCTGAGAACGACGCAGCCCATGGGAAAGTTGACAGTTAAGCCTATCTAGTGACAGCCCATCATAGGCTAGCTGGGTGATCTTGCAACTTGTATCATGTCGGAGTTTGATTTTCCCCATAGGGTTTCATTGATCGTGTATTCTTGAGTGTAGCTCTGGCTGAGAAGGTCGCAGCCATGGGAAAGTTGACAGTTAAGCCTATCTAGTGACAGCCCATCATAGGCTAGCTGGTGTGATCTTGCAACTTGTATCATGTCGGAGTTTGATTTTCCCCATAGGGTATCATTGATCGTGTATTCTTGAGTGTAAGCTCTGGCTGAGAAGGTCGCAGCCATGGGAAAGTTGACAGTTAAGCCTATCTAGTGACAGCCCATCATAGGCTAGCTGGGTGATCTTGCAACTTGTATCATGCCGGAGTTGGATTTTCTCCATAGAGTTTCATTGATCGTTTACTCGGCAACTTCTATCAAGCAGGAGTTTAATTTTCCCCATAGCGCTTCATTGATCGTGTACTCTTGAGTGTAGCTCGGGCTGAGAACGACGCAGCCATGGGAAAGTTGACAGTTAAGCCTATCTAGTGACAGCCCATCATAGGCTAGCTGGGTGAGCTTGCAACTTGTATCATGTCGGAGTTTGATTTTCCCCATAGGTTTTCATTGATCGTGTATTCTTGAGTGTAGCTCTGGCTGAGAAGGTCGCAGCCATGGGAAAGTTGACAGTTAAGCCTATCTAGTGACAGCCCATCATAGGCTAGCTGGGTGATCTTGCAACTTGTATCATGCCGGAGTTGGATTTTCCCCATAGGGTTTCATTGATCGTTTACTCGGCAACTTCTATCAAGCAGGAGTTTAATTTTCCCCATAGCGCTTCATTGATCGTGTACTCTTGAGTGTAGCTCGGGCTGAGAACGACGCAGCCATGGGAAAGTTGACAGTTAAGCCTATCTAGTGACAGCCCATCATAGGCTAGCTGGGTGATCTTGCAACTTGTATCATGTCGGAGTTTGATTTTCCCCATAGGGTTTCATTGATCGTGTATTCTTGAGTGTAGCTCTGGCTGAGAAGGTCGCAGCCATGGGAAAGTTGACAGTTAAGCCTATCTAGTGACAGCCCATCATAGGCTAGCTGGGTGATCTTGCAACTTGTATCATGTCGGAGTTTGATTTTCCCCATAGGGTTTCATTGATCGTGTATTCTTGAGTGTAGCTCTGGCTGAGAAGGTCGCAGCCATGGGAAAGTTGACAGTTAAGCCTATCTAGTGACAGCCCATCATAGGCTAGCTGGGTGATCTTGCAACTTGTATCATGTCGGAGTTTGATTTTCCCCATAGGGTTTCATTGATCGTGTATTCTTGAGTGTAGCTCTGGCTGAGAAGGTCGCAGCCATGGGAAAGTTGACAGTTAAGCCTATCTAGTGACAGCCCATCATAGGCTAGCTGGGTGATCTTGCAACTTGTATCATGCCGGAGTTGGATTTTCCCCATACAGTTTCATTGATCGTTTACTCGGCAACTTCTATCAAGCAGGAGTTTAATTTTCCCCATAGCGCTTCATTGTTCGTGTACTCTTGAGTGTAGCTCGGGCTGAGAACGACGCAGCCATGGGAAAGTTGACAGTTAAGCCTATCTAGTGACAGCCCATCATAGGCTAGCTGGGTTATCTTGCAACTTGTATCATGTCGGAGTTTGATTTTCCCCATAGGGTTTCATTGATCGTGTATTCTTGAGTGTAGCTCTGGCTGAGAAGGTCGCAGCCATGGGAAAGTTGACAGTTAAGCCTATCTAGTGACAGCCCATCATAGGCTAGCTGGGTGATCTTGCAACTTGTATCATGCCGGAGTTGGATTTCCCCATAGGGTTTCATTGATCGTTTACTCGGCAACTTCTATCAAGCAGGAGTTTAATTTTCCCCGTAGCGCTTCATTGATCGTGTACTCTTGAGTGTAGCTCGGGCTGAGAACGACGCAGCCATGGGAAAGTTGAAAGTTAAGCCTATCTAGTGACAGCCCATCATAGGCTAGCTGGGTGATCTTGCAACTTGTATCATGTCGGAGTTTGATTTTCCCCATAGGGTTTCATTGATCGTGTATTCTTGAGTGTAGCTCTGGCTGAGAAGGTCGCAGCCATGGGAAAGATGACAGTTAAGCCTATCTAGTGACAGCCCATCATAGGCTAGCTGGGTGATCTTGCAACTTGTATCATGTCGGAGTTTGATTTTCCCCATAGGGTTTCATTGATCGTGTATTCTTGAGTGTCGCTCTGGCTGAGAAGGTCCCAGCCATGGGAAAGTTGACAGTTAAGCCTATCTAGTGACAGCCCATCATAGGCTAGCTGGGTGATCTTGCAACTTGTATCATGCCGGAGTTGGATTTTCCCCATAGAGTTTCATTGATCGTTTACTCGGCAACTTCTATCAAGCAGGAGTTTAATTTTCCCCATAGCGCTTCATTGATCGTGTACTCTTGAGTGTAGCTCGGGCTGAGAACGATGCAGCCATGGGAAAGTTGACAGTTAAGCAAATCTAGTGACAGCCCATCATAGGCTAGCTGGGTGATCTTGCAACTTGTATCATGTCGGAGTTTGATTTTCCCCATAGGGTTTCATTGATCGTGTATTCTTGAGTGTAGCTCTGGCTGAGAAGGTCGCAGCCATGGGAAAGTTGACAGTTAAGCCTATCTAGTGACAGCCCATCATAGGCTAGCTGGGTGATCTTGCAACTTGTATCATGTCGGAGTTTGATTTTCCCCATAGGGTTTCATTGATCGTGTATTCTTGAGTGTAGCTCTGGCTGAGAAGGTCCCAGCCATGGGAAAGTTGACAGTTAAGCCTATCTAGTGACAGCCCATCATAGGATAGCTGGGTGATCTTGCAACTTGTATCATGCCGGAGTTGGATTTTCCCATAGAGTTTCATTGATCGTTTACTCGGCAACTTCTATCAAGCAGGAGTTTAATTTTCCCCATAGCGCTTCATTGATCGTGTACTCTTGAGTGTAGCTCGGGCTGAGAACGACGCAGCCATGGGAAAGTTGACAGTTAAGCCTATCTAGTGACAGCCCATCATAGTCTAGCTGGGTGATCTTGCAACTTGTATCATGTCGGAGTTTGATTTTCCCCATAGGGTTTTATTGATCGTGTATTCTTGAGTGTAGCTCTGGCTGAGAAGGTCGCAGCCATGGGAAAGTTGACAGTTAAGCCTATCTAGTGACAGCCCATCATAGGCTAGCTGGGTGATCTTGCAACTTGTATCATGCCGGAGTTGGATTTTCCCCATAGGGTTTCATTGATCGTTTACTCGGCAACTTCTATCAAGCAGGAGTTTAATTTTCCCCGTAGCGCTTCATTGATCGTGTACTCTTGAGTGTAGCTCGGGCTGAGAACGACGCAGCCATGGGAAAGTTGACAGTTAAGCCTATCTAGTGACAGGCCATCATAGGCTAGCTGGGTGATCTTGCAACTTGTATCATGTCGGAGTTTGATTTTCCCCATAGGGTTTCATTGATCGTGTATTCTTGAGTGTAGCTCTGGCTGAGAAGGTCGCAGCCATGGGAAAGTTGACAGTTAAGCCTATCTAGTGACAGCCCATCATAGGCTAGCTGGGTGATCTTGCAACTTGTATCATGTCGGAGTTTGATTTTCCCCATTGGGTTTCATTGATCGTGTATTCTTGAGTGTCGCTCTGGCTGAGAAGGTCCCAGCCATGGGAAAGTTGACAGTTAAGCCTATCTAGTGACAGCCCATCATAGGCTAGCTGGGTGATCTTGCAACTTGTATCATGCCGGAGTTGGATTTTCCCCATAGAGTTTCATTGATCGTTTACTCGGCAACTTCTATCAAGCAGGAGTTTAATTTTCCCCATAGCGCTTCATTGATCGTGTACTCTTGAGTGTAGCTCGGGCTGAGAACGACGCAGCCATGGGAAAGTTGACAGTTAAGCCTATCTAGTGACAGCCCATCATAGGCTAGCTGGGTGATCTTGCAACTTGTATCATGTCGGAGTTTGATTTTCCCCATAGGGTTTCATTGATCGTGAATTCTTGAGTGTAGCTCTGGCTGAGAAGGTCGCAGCCATGGGAAAGTTGACAGTTAAGCCTATCTAGTGACAGCCCATCATAGGCTAGCTGGGTGATCTTGCAACTTGTATCATGTCGGAGTTTGATTTTCCCCATAGGGTTTCATTGATCGTGTATTCTTGAGTGTAGCTCTGGCTGAGAAGGTCCCAGCCATGGGAAAGTTGACAGTTAAGCCTATCTAGTGACAGCCCATCATAGGCTAGCTGGGTGATCTTGCAACTTGTATCATGCCGGAGTTGGATATTCCCCATAGAGTTTCATTGATCGTTTACTCGGCAACTTCTATCAAGCAGGAGTTTAATTTTCCCCATAGCGCTTCATTGATCGTGTACTCTTGAGTGTAGCTCGGGCTGAGAACGACGCAGCCATGGGAAAGTTGACAGTTAAGCCTATCTAGTGACAGCCCATCATAGGCTAGCTGGGTGATCTTGCAACTTGTATCATGTCGGAGTTTGATTTTCCCCATAGGGTTTCATTGATCGTGTATTCTTGAGTGTAGCTCTGGCTGAGAAGGTCGCAGCCATAAGAAAGTTGACAGTTAAGCCTATCTAGTGATAGCCCATCATAGGCTAGCTGGGTGATCTTGCAACTTGTATCATGTCGGAGTTTGATTTTCCCCATAGGGTTTCATTGATCGTGTATTCTTGAGTGTAGCTCTGGCTGAGAAGGTCGCAGCCATGGGAAAGTTGACAGTTAAGCCTATCTAGTGACAGCCCATCATAGGCTAGCTGGGTGATCTTGCAACTTGTATCATGTCGGAGTTTGATTTTCCCCATAGGGTTTTATTGATCGTGTATTCTTGAGTGTAGCTCTGGCTGAGAAGGTCGCAGCCATGGGAAAGTTGACAGTTAAGCCTATCTAGTGACAGCCCATCATAGGCTAGCTGGGTGATCTTGCAACTTGTATCATGCCGGAGTTGGATTTTCCCCATAGAGTTTCATTGATCGTTTACTCGGCAACTTCTATCAAGCAGGAGTTTAATTTTCCCCATAGCGCTTCATTGATCGTGTACTCTTGAGTGTAGCTCGGGCTGAGAACGACGCAGCCATGGGAAAGTTGACAGTTAAGCCTATCTAGTGACAGCCCATCATAGGCTAGCTGGGTGATCTTGCAACTTGTATCATGTCGGAGTTTGATTTTCCCCATAGGGTTTCATTGATCGTGTATTCTTGAGTGTAGCTCTGGCTGAGAAGGTCGCAGCCATGGGAAAGTTGACAGTTAAGCCTATCTAGTGACAGCCCATCATAGGCTAGCTGGGTGATCTTGCAACTTGTATCATGTCGGAGTTTGATTTTCCCCATAGGGTTTCATTGATCGTGTATTCTTGAGTGTAGCTCTGGCTGAGAAGGTCCCAGCCATTGGAAAGTTGACAGTTAAGCCTATCTAGTGACAGCCCATCATAGGCTAGCTGGGTGATCTTGCAACTTGTATCATGCCGGAGTTGGATATTCCCCATAGAGTTTCATTGATCGTTTACTCGGCAACTTCTATCAAGCAGGAGTTTAATTTTCCCCATAGCGCTTCATTGATCGTGTACTCTTGAGTGTAGCTCGGGCTGAGAACGACGCAGCCATGGGAAAGTTGACAGTTAAGCCTATCTAGTGACAGCCCATCATAGGCTAGCTGGGTGATCTTGCAACTTGTATCATGTCGGAGTTTGATTTTCCCCATAGGGTTTCATTGATCGTGTATTCTTGAGTGTAGCTCTGGCTGAGAAGGTCGCAGCCATGGGAAAGTTGACAGTTAAGCCTATCTAGTGACAGCCCATCATAGGCTAGCTGGGTGATCTTGCAACTTGTATCATGCCGGAGTTGGATTTTCCCCATAGGGTTTCATTGATCGTTTACTCGGCAACTTCTATCAAGCAGGAGTTTAATTTTCCCCGTAGCGCTTCATTGATCGTGTACTCTTGAGTGTAGCTCGGGCTGAGAACGACGCAGCCATGGGAAAGGTGAAAGTTAAGCCTATCTAGTGACAGCCCATCATAGGCTAGCTGGGTGATCTTGCAACTTGTATCATGTCGGAGTTTGATTTTCCCCATAGGGTTTCATTGATCGTGTATTCTTGAGTGTAGCTCTGGCTGAGAAGGACGCAGCCATGGGAAAGTTGACAGTTAAGCCTATCTAGTGACAGCCCATCATAGGCTAGCTGGGTGATCTTGCAACTTGTATCATGTCGGAGTTTGATTTTCCCCATAGGGTTTCATTGATCGTGTATTCTTGAGTGTCGCTCTGGCTGAGAAGGTCCCAGCCATGGGAAAGTTGACAGTTAAGCCTATCTAGTGACAGCCCATCATAGGCTAGCTGGGTGATCTTGCAACTTGTATCATGCCGGAGTTGGATTTTCCCCATAGAGTTTCATTGATTGTTTACTCGGCAACTTCTATCAAGCAGGAGTTTAATTTTCCCCATAGCGCTTCATTGATCGTGTACTCTTGAGTGTAGCTCGGGCTGAGAACGACGCAGCCATGGGAAAGTTGACAGTTAAGCCTATCTAGTGACAGCCCATCATAGGCTAGCTGGATGATCTTGCAACTTGTATCATGTCGGAGTTTGATTTTCCCCATAGGGTTTCATTGATCGTGTATTCTTGAGTGTAGCTCTGGCTGAGAAGGTCGCAGCCATGGGAAAGTTGACAGTTAAGCCTATCTAGTGACAGCCCATCATAGGCTAGCTGGGTGATCTTGCAACTTGTATCATGTCGGAGTTTGATTTTCCCCATAGGGTTTCATTGATTGTGTATTCTTGAGTGTAGCTCTGGCTGAGAAGGTCCCAGCCATGGGAAAGTTGACAGTTAAGCCTATCTAGTGACAGCCCATCATAGGCTAGCTGGGTCATCTTGCAACTTGTATCATGCCGGAGTTGGATTTTCCCCATAGAGTTTCATTGATCGTTTACTCGGCAACTTCTATCAAGCAGGAGTTTAATTTTCCCCATAGCGCTTCATTGATCGTGTACTCTTGAGTGTAGCTCGGGCTGAGAACGACGCAGCCATGGGAAAGTTGACAGTTAAGCCTATCTAGTGACAGCCCATCATAGGCTAGCTGGGTGATCTTGCAACTTGTATCATGTCGGAGTTTGATTTTCCCCATAGGGTTTCATTGATCGTGTATTCTTGAGTGTAGCTCTGGCTGAGAAGGTCGCAGCCATGGGAAAGTTGACAGTTAAGCCTATCTAGTGACAGCCCATCATAGGCTAGCTGGGTGATCTTGCAACTTGTATCATGTCGGAGTTTGATTTTCCCCATAGGGTTTCATTGATCGTGTATTCTTGAGTGTAGCTCTGGCTGAGAAGGTTGCAGCCATGGGAAAGTTGACAGTTAAGCCTATCTAGTGACAGCCCATCATAGGCTAGCTGGGTGATCTTGCAACTTGTATCATGCCGGAGTTGGATTTTCCCCATAGAGTTTCATTGATCGTTTACTCGGCAACTTCTATCAAGCAGGAGTTTAATTTTCCCCGTAGCGCTTCATTGATCGTGTACTCTTGAGTGTAGCTCGGGCTGAGAACGACGCAGCCATGGGAAAGTTGACAGTTAAGCCTATCTAGTGACAGCCCATCATAGGCTAGCTGGGTGATCTTGCAACTTGTATCATGTCGGAGTTTGATTTTCCCCATAGGGTTTCATTGATCGTGTATTCTTGAGTGTAGCTCTGGCTGAGAAGGTCCCAGCCATGGGAAAGTTGACAGTTAAGCCTATCTAGTGACAGCCCATCATAGGCTAGCTGGGTGATCTTGCAACTTGTATCATGCCGGAGTTGGATTTTCCCCATAGAGTTTCATTGATCGTTTACTCGGCAACTTCTATCAAGCAGGAGTTTAATTTTCCCCATAGCGCTTCATTGATCGTGTACTCTTGAGTGTAGCTCGGGCTGAGAACGACGCAGCCATGGGAAAGTTGACAGTTAGGCCTATCTAGTGACAGCCCATCATAGGCTAGCTGGGTGATCTTGCAACTTGTATCATGTCGGAGTTTGATTTTCCCCATAGGGTTTCATTGATCGTGTATTCTTGAGTGTAGCTCTGGCTGAGAAGGTCGCAGCCATGGGAAAGTTGACAGTTAAGCCTATCTAGTGACAGCCCATCATAGGCTAGCTGGGTGATCTTGCAACTTGTATCATGTCGGAGTTTGATTTTCCCCATAGGGTTTCATTGATCGTGTATTCTTGAGTGTAGCTCTGGCTGAGAAGGTCGCATCCATGGGAAAGTTGACAGTTAAGCCTATCTAGTGACAGCCCATCATAGGCTAGCTGGGTGATCTTGCAACTTGTATCATGCCGGAGTTGGATTTTCCCCATAGAGTTTCATTGATCGTTTACTCGGCAACTTCTATCAAGCAGGAGTTTAATTTTCCCCATAGCGCTTCATTGATCGTGTACTCTTGAGTGTAGCTCGGGCTGAGAACGACGCAGCCATGGGAAAGTTGACAGTTAAGCCTATCTAGTGACAGCCCATCATAGGCTAGCTGGGTGATCTTGCAACTTGTATCATGTCGGAGTTTGATTTTCCCCATAGGGTTTCATTGATCGTGTATTCTTGAGTGTAGCTCTGGCTGAGAAGGTCGCAGCCATGGGAAAGTTGACAGTTAAGCCTATCTAGTGACAGCCCATCATAGGCTAGCTGGGTGATCTTGCAACTTGTATCATGTCGGAGTTTGATTTTCCCCATAGGGTTTCATTGATCGTGTATTCTTGAGTGTAGCTCTGGCTGAGAAGGTCGCAGCCATGGGAAAGTTGACAGTTAAGCCTATCTAGTGACAGCCCATCATAGGCTAGCTGGGTGATCTTGCAACTTGTATCATGCCGGAGTTGGATTTTCTCCATAGAGTTTCATTGATCGTTTACTCGGCAACTTCTATCAAGCAGGAGTTTAATTTTCCCCATAGCGCTTCATTGATCGTGTACTCTTGAGTGTAGCTCGGGCTGAGAACGACGCAGCCATGGGAAAGTTGACAGTTAAGCCTATCTAGTGACAGCCCATCATAGGCTAGCTGGGTGAGCTTGCAACTTGTATCATGTCGGAGTTTGATTTTCCCCATAGGTTTTCATTGATCGTGTATTCTTGAGTGTAGCTCTGGCTGAGAAGGTCGCAGCCATGGGAAAGTTGACAGTTAAGCCTATCTAGTGACAGCCCATCATAGGCTAGCTGGGTGATCTTGCAACTTGTATCATGCCGGAGTTGGATTTTCCCCATAGGGTTTCATTGATCGTTTACTCGGCAACTTCTATCAAGCAGGAGTTTAATTTTCCCCATAGCGCTTCATTGATCGTGTACTCTTGAGTGTAGCTCGGGCTGAGAACGACGCAGCCATGGGAAAGTTGACAGTTAAGCCTATCTAGTGACAGCCCATCATAGGCTAGCTGGGTGATCTTGCAACTTGTATCATGTCGGAGTTTGATTTTCCCCATAGGGTTTCATTGATCGTGTATTCTTGAGTGTAGCTCTGGCTGAGAAGGTCGCAGCCATGGGAAAGTTGACAGTTAAGCCTATCTAGTGACAGCCCATCATAGGCTAGCTGGGTGATCTTGCAACTTGTATCATGTCGGAGTTTGATTTTCCCCATAGGGTTTCATTGATCGTGTATTCTTGAGTGTAGCTCTGGCTGAGAAGGTCGCAGCCATGGGAAAGTTGACAGTTAAGCCTATCTAGTGACAGCCCATCATAGGCTAGCTGGGTGATCTTGCAACTTGTATCATGCCGGAGTTGGATTTTCTCCATAGAGTTTCATTGATCGTTTACTCGGCAACTTCTATCAAGCAGGAGTTTAATTTTCCCCATAGCGCTTCATTGATCGTGTACTCTTGAGTGTAGCTCGGGCTGAGAACGACGCAGCCATGGGAAAGTTGACAGTTAAGCCTATCTAGTGACAGCCCATCATAGGCTAGCTGGGTGAGCTTGCAACTTGTATCATGTCGGAGTTTGATTTTCCCCATAGGTTTTCATTGATCGTGTATTCTTGAGTGTAGCTCTGGCTGAGAAGGTCGCAGCCATGGGAAAGTTGACAGTTAAGCCTATCTAGTGACAGCCCATCATAGGCTAGCTGGGTGATCTTGCAACTTGTATCATGCCGGAGTTGGATTTTCCCCATAGGGTTTCATTGATCGTTTACTCGGCAACTTCTATCAAGCAGGAGTTTAATTTTCCCCATAGCGCTTCATTGATCGTGTACTCTTGAGTGTAGCTCGGGCTGAGAACGACGCAGCCATGGGAAAGTTGACAGTTAAGCCTATCTAGTGACAGCCCATCATAGGCTAGCTGGGTGATCTTGCAACTTGTATCATGTCGGAGTTTGATTTTCCCCATAGGGTTTCATTGATCGTGTATTCTTGAGTGTAGCTCTGGCTGAGAAGGTCGCAGCCATGGGAAAGTTGACAGTTAAGCCTATCTAGTGACAGCCCATCATAGGCTAGCTGGGTGATCTTGCAACTTGTATCATGTCGGAGTTTGATTTTCCCCATAGGGTTTCATTGATCGTGTATTCTTGAGTGTAGCTCTGGCTGAGAAGGTCGCAGCCATGGGAAAGTTGACAGTTAAGCCTATCTAGTGACAGCCCATCATAGGCTAGCTGGGTGATCTTGCAACTTGTATCATGTCGGAGTTTGATTTTCCCCATAGGGTTTCATTGATCGTGTATTCTTGAGTGTAGCTCTGGCTGAGAAGGTCGCAGCCATGGGAAAGTTGACAGTTAAGCCTATCTAGTGACAGCCCATCATAGGCTAGCTGGGTGATCTTGCAACTTGTATCATGCCGGAGTTGGATTTTCCCCATACAGTTTCATTGATCGTTTACTCGGCAACTTCTATCAAGCAGGAGTTTAATTTTCCCCATAGCGCTTCATTGTTCGTGTACTCTTGAGTGTAGCTCGGGCTGAGAACGACGCAGCCATGGGAAAGTTGACAGTTAAGCCTATCTAGTGACAGCCCATCATAGGCTAGCTGGGTTATCTTGCAACTTGTATCATGTCGGAGTTTGATTTTCCCCATAGGGTTTCATTGATCGTGTATTCTTGAGTGTAGCTCTGGCTGAGAAGGTCGCAGCCATGGGAAAGTTGACAGTTAAGCCTATCTAGTGACAGCCCATCATAGGCTAGCTGGGTGATCTTGCAACTTGTATCATGCCGGAGTTGGATTTCCCCATAGGGTTTCATTGATCGTTTACTCGGCAACTTCTATCAAGCAGGAGTTTAATTTTCCCCGTAGCGCTTCATTGATCGTGTACTCTTGAGTGTAGCTCGGGCTGAGAACGACGCAGCCATGGGAAAGTTGAAAGTTAAGCCTATCTAGTGACAGCCCATCATAGGCTAGCTGGGTGATCTTGCAACTTGTATCATGTCGGAGTTTGATTTTCCCCATAGGGTTTCATTGATCGTGTATTCTTGAGTGTAGCTCTGGCTGAGAAGGTCGCAGCCATGGGAAAGATGACAGTTAAGCCTATCTAGTGACAGCCCATCATAGGCTAGCTGGGTGATCTTGCAACTTGTATCATGTCGGAGTTTGATTTTCCCCATAGGGTTTCATTGATCGTGTATTCTTGAGTGTCGCTCTGGCTGAGAAGGTCCCAGCCATGGGAAAGTTGACAGTTAAGCCTATCTAGTGACAGCCCATCATAGGCTAGCTGGGTGATCTTGCAACTTGTATCATGCCGGAGTTGGATTTTCCCCATAGAGTTTCATTGATCGTTTACTCGGCAACTTCTATCAAGCAGGAGTTTAATTTTCCCCATAGCGCTTCATTGATCGTGTACTCTTGAGTGTAGCTCGGGCTGAGAACGATGCAGCCATGGGAAAGTTGACAGTTAAGCAAATCTAGTGACAGCCCATCATAGGCTAGCTGGGTGATCTTGCAACTTGTATCATGTCGGAGTTTGATTTTCCCCATAGGGTTTCATTGATCGTGTATTCTTGAGTGTAGCTCTGGCTGAGAAGGTCGCAGCCATGGGAAAGTTGACAGTTAAGCCTATCTAGTGACAGCCCATCATAGGCTAGCTGGGTGATCTTGCAACTTGTATCATGTCGGAGTTTGATTTTCCCCATAGGGTTTCATTGATCGTGTATTCTTGAGTGTAGCTCTGGCTGAGAAGGTCCCAGCCATGGGAAAGTTGACAGTTAAGCCTATCTAGTGACAGCCCATCATAGGATAGCTGGGTGATCTTGCAACTTGTATCATGCCGGAGTTGGATTTTCCCCATAGAGTTTCATTGATCGTTTACTCGGCAACTTCTATCAAGCAGGAGTTTAATTTTCCCCATAGCGCTTCATTGATCGTGTACTCTTGAGTGTAGCTCGGGCTGAGAACGACGCAGCCATGGGAAAGTTGACAGTTAAGCCTATCTAGTGACAGCCCATCATAGTCTAGCTGGGTGATCTTGCAACTTGTATCATGTCGGAGTTTGATTTTCCCCATAGGGTTTTATTGATCGTGTATTCTTGAGTGTAGCTCTGGCTGAGAAGGTCGCAGCCATGGGAAAGTTGACAGTTAAGCCTATCTAGTGACAGCCCATCATAGGCTAGCTGGGTGATCTTGCAACTTGTATCATGCCGGAGTTGGATTTTCCCCATAGGGTTTCATTGATCGTTTACTCGGCAACTTCTATCAAGCAGGAGTTTAATTTTCCCCGTAGCGCTTCATTGATCGTGTACTCTTGAGTGTAGCTCGGGCTGAGAACGACGCAGCCATGGGAAAGTTGACAGTTAAGCCTATCTAGTGACAGGCCATCATAGGCTAGCTGGGTGATCTTGCAACTTGTATCATGTCGGAGTTTGATTTTCCCCATAGGGTTTCATTGATCGTGTATTCTTGAGTGTAGCTCTGGCTGAGAAGGTCGCAGCCATGGGAAAGTTGACAGTTAAGCCTATCTAGTGACAGCCCATCATAGGCTAGCTGGGTGATCTTGCAACTTGTATCATGTCGGAGTTTGATTTTCCCCATTGGGTTTCATTGATCGTGTATTCTTGAGTGTCGCTCTGGCTGAGAAGGTCCCAGCCATGGGAAAGTTGACAGTTAAGCCTATCTAGTGACAGCCCATCATAGGCTAGCTGGGTGATCTTGCAACTTGTATCATGCCGGAGTTGGATTTTCCCCATAGAGTTTCATTGATCGTTTACTCGGCAACTTCTATCAAGCAGGAGTTTAATTTTCCCCATAGCGCTTCATTGATCGTGTACTCTTGAGTGTAGCTCGGGCTGAGAACGACGCAGCCATGGGAAAGTTGACAGTTAAGCCTATCTAGTGACAGCCCATCATAGGCTAGCTGGGTGATCTTGCAACTTGTATCATGTCGGAGTTTGATTTTCCCCATAGGGTTTCATTGATCGTGAATTCTTGAGTGTAGCTCTGGCTGAGAAGGTCGCAGCCATGGGAAAGTTGACAGTTAAGCCTATCTAGTGACAGCCCATCATAGGCTAGCTGGGTGATCTTGCAACTTGTATCATGTCGGAGTTTGATTTTCCCCATAGGGTTTCATTGATCGTGTATTCTTGAGTGTAGCTCTGGCTGAGAAGGTCCCAGCCATGGGAAAGTTGACAGTTAAGCCTATCTAGTGACAGCCCATCATAGGCTAGCTGGGTGATCTTGCAACTTGTATCATGCCGGAGTTGGATATTCCCCATAGAGTTTCATTGATCGTTTACTCGGCAACTTCTATCAAGCAGGAGTTTAATTTTCCCCATAGCGCTTCATTGATCGTGTACTCTTGAGTGTAGCTCGGGCTGAGAACGACGCAGCCATGGGAAAGTTGACAGTTAAGCCTATCTAGTGACAGCCCATCATAGGCTAGCTGGGTGATCTTGCAACTTGTATCATGTCGGAGTTTGATTTTCCCCATAGGGTTTCATTGATCGTGTATTCTTGAGTGTAGCTCTGGCTGAGAAGGTCGCAGCCATAAGAAAGTTGACAGTTAAGCCTATCTAGTGATAGCCCATCATAGGCTAGCTGGGTGATCTTGCAACTTGTATCATGTCGGAGTTTGATTTTCCCCATAGGGTTTCATTGATCGTGTATTCTTGAGTGTAGCTCTGGCTGAGAAGGTCGCAGCCATGGGAAAGTTGACAGTTAAGCCTATCTAGTGACAGCCCATCATAGGCTAGCTGGGTGATCTTGCAACTTGTATCATGTCGGAGTTTGATTTTCCCCATAGGGTTTTATTGATCGTGTATTCTTGAGTGTAGCTCTGGCTGAGAAGGTCGCAGCCATGGGAAAGTTGACAGTTAAGCCTATCTAGTGACAGCCCATCATAGGCTAGCTGGGTGATCTTGCAACTTGTATCATGCCGGAGTTGGATTTTCCCCATAGAGTTTCATTGATCGTTTACTCGGCAACTTCTATCAAGCAGGAGTTTAATTTTCCCCATAGCGCTTCATTGATCGTGTACTCTTGAGTGTAGCTCGGGCTGAGAACGACGCAGCCATGGGAAAGTTGACAGTTAAGCCTATCTAGTGACAGCCCATCATAGGCTAGCTGGGTGATCTTGCAACTTGTATCATGTCGGAGTTTGATTTTCCCCATAGGGTTTCATTGATCGTGTATTCTTGAGTGTAGCTCTGGCTGAGAAGGTCGCAGCCATGGGAAAGTTGACAGTTAAGCCTATCTAGTGACAGCCCATCATAGGCTAGCTGGGTGATCTTGCAACTTGTATCATGTCGGAGTTTGATTTTCCCCATAGGGTTTCATTGATCGTGTATTCTTGAGTGTAGCTCTGGCTGAGAAGGTCCCAGCCATTGGAAAGTTGACAGTTAAGCCTATCTAGTGACAGCCCATCATAGGCTAGCTGGGTGATCTTGCAACTTGTATCATGCCGGAGTTGGATATTCCCCATAGAGTTTCATTGATCGTTTACTCGGCAACTTCTATCAAGCAGGAGTTTAATTTTCCCCATAGCGCTTCATTGATCGTGTACTCTTGAGTGTAGCTCGGGCTGAGAACGACGCAGCCATGGGAAAGTTGACAGTTAAGCCTATCTAGTGACAGCCCATCATAGGCTAGCTGGGTGATCTTGCAACTTGTATCATGTCGGAGTTTGATTTTCCCCATAGGGTTTCATTGATCGTGTATTCTTGAGTGTAGCTCTGGCTGAGAAGGTCGCAGCCATGGGAAAGTTGACAGTTAAGCCTATCTAGTGACAGCCCATCATAGGCTAGCTGGGTGATCTTGCAACTTGTATCATGCCGGAGTTGGATTTTCCCCATAGGGTTTCATTGATCGTTTACTCGGCAACTTCTATCAAGCAGGAGTTTAATTTTCCCCGTAGCGCTTCATTGATCGTGTACTCTTGAGTGTAGCTCGGGCTGAGAACGACGCAGCCATGGGAAAGGTGAAAGTTAAGCCTATCTAGTGACAGCCCATCATAGGCTAGCTGGGTGATCTTGCAACTTGTATCATGTCGGAGTTTGATTTTCCCCATAGGGTTTCATTGATCGTGTATTCTTGAGTGTAGCTCTGGCTGAGAAGGACGCAGCCATGGGAAAGTTGACAGTTAAGCCTATCTAGTGACAGCCCATCATAGGCTAGCTGGGTGATCTTGCAACTTGTATCATGTCGGAGTTTGATTTTCCCCATAGGGTTTCATTGATCGTGTATTCTTGAGTGTCGCTCTGGCTGAGAAGGTCCCAGCCATGGGAAAGTTGACAGTTAAGCCTATCTAGTGACAGCCCATCATAGGCTAGCTGGGTGATCTTGCAACTTGTATCATGCCGGAGTTGGATTTTCCCCATAGAGTTTCATTGATTGTTTACTCGGCAACTTCTATCAAGCAGGAGTTTAATTTTCCCCATAGCGCTTCATTGATCGTGTACTCTTGAGTGTAGCTCGGGCTGAGAACGACGCAGCCATGGGAAAGTTGACAGTTAAGCCTATCTAGTGACAGCCCATCATAGGCTAGCTGGATGATCTTGCAACTTGTATCATGTCGGAGTTTGATTTTCCCCATAGGGTTTCATTGATCGTGTATTCTTGAGTGTAGCTCTGGCTGAGAAGGTCGCAGCCATGGGAAAGTTGACAGTTAAGCCTATCTAGTGACAGCCCATCATAGGCTAGCTGGGTGATCTTGCAACTTGTATCATGTCGGAGTTTGATTTTCCCCATAGGGTTTCATTGATTGTGTATTCTTGAGTGTAGCTCTGGCTGAGAAGGTCCCAGCCATGGGAAAGTTGACAGTTAAGCCTATCTAGTGACAGCCCATCATAGGCTAGCTGGGTCATCTTGCAACTTGTATCATGCCGGAGTTGGATTTTCCCCATAGAGTTTCATTGATCGTTTACTCGGCAACTTCTATCAAGCAGGAGTTTAATTTTCCCCATAGCGCTTCATTGATCGTGTACTCTTGAGTGTAGCTCGGGCTGAGAACGACGCAGCCATGGGAAAGTTGACAGTTAAGCCTATCTAGTGACAGCCCATCATAGGCTAGCTGGGTGATCTTGCAACTTGTATCATGTCGGAGTTTGATTTTCCCCATAGGGTTTCATTGATCGTGTATTCTTGAGTGTAGCTCTGGCTGAGAAGGTCGCAGCCATGGGAAAGTTGACAGTTAAGCCTATCTAGTGACAGCCCATCATAGGCTAGCTGGGTGATCTTGCAACTTGTATCATGTCGGAGTTTGATTTTCCCCATAGGGTTTCATTGATCGTGTATTCTTGAGTGTAGCTCTGGCTGAGAAGGTCGCAGCCATGGGAAAGTTGACAGTTAAGCCTATCTAGTGACAGCCCATCATAGGCTAGCTGGGTGATCTTGCAACTTGTATCATGCCGGAGTTGGATTTTCCCCATAGGGTTTCATTTATCGTTTACTCGGCAACTTCTATCAAGCAGGAGTTTAATTTTCCCCGTAGCGCTTCATTGATCGTGTACTCTTGAGTGTAGCTCGGGCTGAGAACGACGCAGCCATGGGAAAGTTGACAGTTAAGCCTATCTAGTGACAGCCCATCATAGGCTAGCTGGGTGATCTTGCAACTTGTATCATGTCGGAGTTTGATTTTCCCCATAGGGTTTCATTGATCGTGTATTCTTGAGTGTAGCTCTGGCTGAGAAGGTCCCAGCCCTGGGAAAGTTGACAGTTAAGCCTATCTAGTGACAGCCCATCATAGGCTAGCTGGGTGATCTTGCAACTTGTATCATGCCGGAGTTGGATTTTCCCCATAGAGTTTCATTGATCGTTTACTCGGCAACTTCTATCAAGCAGGAGTTTAATTTTCCCCATAGCGCTTCATTGATCGTGTACTCTTGAGTGTAGCTCGGGCTGAGAACGACGCAGCCATGGGAAAGTTGACAGTTAAGCCTATCTAGTGACAGCCCATCATAGGCTAGCTGGGTGATCTTGCAACTTGTATCATGTCGGAGTTTGATTTTCCCCACAGGGTTTCATTGATCGTGTATTCTTGAGTGTAGCTCTGGCTGAGAAGGTCGCAGCCATGGGAAAGTTGACAGTTAAGCCTATCTAGTGACAGCCCATCATAGGCTAGCTGGGTGATCTTGCAACTTGTATCATGTCGGAGTTTGATTTTCCCCATAGGGTTTCATTGATCGTGTATTCTTGAGTGTAGCTCTGGCTGAGAAGGTCGCAGCCATGGGAAAGTTGACAGTTAAGCCTATCTAGTGACAGCCCATCATAGGCTAGCTGGGTGATCTTGCAACTTGTATCATGCCGGAGTTGGATTTTCCCCATAGGGTTTCATTGATCGTTTACTCGGCAACTTCTATCAAGCAGGAGTTTAATTTTCCCCGTAGCGCTTCATTGATCGTGTACTCTTGAGTGTAGCTCGGGCTGAGAACGACGCAGCCATGGGAAAGTTGACAGTTAAGCCTATCTAGTGACAGCCCATCATAGGCTAGCTGGGTGATCTTGCAACTTGTATCATGTCGGAGCTTGATTTTCCCCATAGGGTTTCATTGATCGTGTATTCTTGAGTGTAGCTCTGGCTGAGAAGGTCGCAGCCATGGGAAAGTTGACAGTTAAGCCTATCTAGTGACAGCCCATCATAGGCTAGCTGGGTGATCTTGCTACTTGTATCATGTCGGAGTTTGATTTTCCCCATAGGGTTTCATTGATCGTGTATTCTTGAGTGTAGCTCTGGCTGAGAAGGTCGCAGCCATGGGAAAGTTGACAGTTAAGCCTATCTAGTGACAGCCCATCATAGGCTAGCTGGGTGATCTTGCAACTTGTATCATGCCGGAGTTGGATTTTCCCCATAGAGTTTCATTGATCGTTTACTCGGCAACTTCTATCAAGCAGGAGTTTAATTTTCCCCATAGCGCTTCATTGATCGTGTACTCTTGAGTGTAGCTCGGGCTGAGAACGACGCAGCCATGGGAAAGTTGACAGTTAAGCCTATCTAGTGACAGCCCATCATAGGCTAGCTGGGTGATCTTGCAACTTGTATCATGTCGGAGTTTGATTTTCCCCATAGGGTTTCATTGATCGTGTATTCTTGAGTGTAGCTCTGGCTGAGAAGGTCGCAGCCATGGGAAAGTTGACAGTTAAGCCTATCTAGTGACAGCCCATCATAGGCTAGCTGGGTGATCTTGCAACTTGTATCATGCCGGAGTTGGATTTTCCCCATAGGGTTTCATTTATCGTTTACTCGGCAACTTCTATCAAGCAGGAGTTTAATTTTCCCCGTAGCGCTTCATTGATCGTGTACTCTTGAGTGTAGCTCGGGCTGAGAACGACGCAGCCATGGGAAAGTTGACAGTTAAGCCTATCTAGTGACAGCCCATCATAGGCTAGCTGGGTGATCTTGCAACTTGTATCATGTCGGAGTTTGATTTTCCCCATAGGGTTTCATTGATCGTGTATTCTTGAGTGTAGCTCTGGCTGAGAAGGTCGCAGCCATGGGAAAGTTGACAGTTAAGCCTATCTAGTGACAGCCCATCATAGGCTAGCTGGGTGATCTTGCAACTTGTATCATGTCGGAGTTTGATTTTCCCCATAGGGTTTCATTGATCGTGTATTCTTGAGTGTAGCTCTGGCTGAGAAGGTCGCAGCCATGGGAAAGTTGACAGTTAAGCCTATCTAGTGACAGCCCATCATAGGCTAGCTGGGTAATCTTGCAACTTGTATCATGTCGGAGTTTGATTTTCCCCATAGGGTTTCATTGATCGTGTATTCTTGAGTGTAGCTCTGGCTGAGAAGGTCCCAGCCATGGGAAAGTTGACAGTTAAGCCTATCTAGTGACAGCCCATCATAGGCTAGCTGGGTGATCTTGCAACCTGTATCATGCCGGAGTTGGATTTTCCCCATAGAGTTTCATTGATCGTTTACTCGGCAACTTCTATCAAGCAGGAGTTTAATTTTCCCCATAGCGCTTCATTGATCGTGTACTCTTGAGTGTAGCTCGGGCTGAGAACGACGCAGCCATGGGAAAGTTGACAGTTAAGCCTATCTAGTGACAGCCCATCATAGGCTAGCTGGGTGATCTTGCAACTTGTATCATGTCGGAGTTTGATTTTCCCCATAGGGTTTCATTGATCGTGTATTCTCGAGTGTAGCTCTGGCTGAGAAGGTCGCAGCCATGGGAAAGTTGACAGTTAAGCCTATCTAGTGACAGCCCATCATAGGCTAGCTGGGTGATCTTGCAACTTGTATCATGCCGGAGTTGGATTTTCCCCATAGAGTTTCATTGATCGTTTACTCGGCAACTTCTATCAAGCAGGAGTTTAATTTTCCCCATAGCGCTCCATTGATCGTGTACTCTTGAGTGTAGCTCGGGCTGAGAACGACGCAGCCATGGGAAAGTTGACAGTTAAGCCTATCTAGTGACAGCCCATCATAGGCTAGCTGGGTGATCTTGCAACTTGTATCATGTCGGAGTTTGATTTTCCCCACAGGGTTTCATTGATCGTGTATTCTTGAGTGTAGCTCTGGCTGAGAAGGTCGCAGCCATGGGAAAGTTGACAGTTAAGCCTATCTAGTGACAGCCCATCATAGGCTAGCTGGGTGATCTTGCAACTTGTATCATGTCGGAGTTTGATTTTCCCCATAGGGTTTCATTGATCGTGTATTCTTGAGTGTAGCTCTGGCTGAGACGGTCGCAGCCATGGGAAAGTTGACAGTTAAGCCTATCTAGTGACAGCCCATCATAGGCTAGCTGGGTGATCTTGCAACTTGTATCATGCCGGAGTTGGATTTTCCCCATAGAGTTTCATTGATCGTTTACTTGGCAACTTCTATCAAGCAGGAGTTTAATTTTCCCCATAGCGCTTCATTGATCGTGTACTCTTGAGTGTAGCTCGGGCTGAGAACGACGCAGCCATGGGAAAGTTGACAGTTAAGCCTATCTAGTGACAGCCCATCATAGGCTAGCTGGGTGATCTTGCAACTTGTATCATGTCGGAGTTTGATTTTCCCCATAGGGTTTCATTGATCGTGTATTCTTGAGTGTAGCTCTGGCTGAGAAGGTCGCAGCCATGGGAAAGTTGACAGTTAAGCCTATCTAGTGACAGCCCATCATAGGCTAGCTGGGTGATCTTGCAACTTGTATCATGTCGGAGTTTGATTTTCCCCATAGGGTTTCATTGATCGTGTATTCTTGAGTGTAGCTCTGGCTGAGAAGGTCGCAGCCATGGGAAAGTTGACAGTTAAGCCTATCTAGTGACAGCCCATCATAGGCTAGCTGGGTGATCTTGCAACTTGTATCATGTTGGAGTTTGATTTTCCCCATAGGGGTTTCATTGATCGTGTATTCTTGAGTGTAGCTCTGGCTGAGAAGGTCCCAGCCATGGGAAAGTTGACAGTTAAGCCTATCTAGTGACAGCCCATCATAGGCTAGCTGGGTGATCTTGCAACTTGTATCATGCCGGAGTTGGATTTTCCCCATAGAGTTTCATTGATCGTTTACTCGGCAACTTCTATCAAGCAGGAGTTTAATTTTCCCCATAGCGCTTCATTGATCGTGTACTCTTGAGTGTAGCTCGGGCTGAGAACGACGCAGCCATGGGAAAGTTGACAGTTAAGCCTATCTAGTGACAGCCCATCATAGGCTAGCTGGGTGATCTTGCAACTTGTATCATGTCGGAGTTTGATTTTCCCCATAGGGTTTCATTGATCGTGTATTCTCGAGTGTAGCTCTGGCTGAGAAGGTCGCAGCCATGGGAAAGTTGACAGTTAAGCCTATCTAGTGACAGCCCATCATAGGCTAGCTGGGTGATCTTGCAACTTGTATCATGCCGGAGTTGGATTTTCCCCATAGAGTTTCATTGATCGTTTACTCGGCAACTTCTATCAAGCAGGAGTTTAATTTTCCCCATAGCGCTCCATTGATCGTGTACTCTTGAGTGTAGCTCGGGCTGAGAACGACGCAGCCATGGGAAAGTTGACAGTTAAGCCTATCTAGTGACAGCCCATCATAGGCTAGCTGGGTGATCTTGCAACTTGTATCATGTCGGAGTTTGATTTTCCCCACAGGGTTTCATTGATCGTGTATTCTTGAGTGTAGCTCTGGCTGAGAAGGTCGCAGCCATGGGAAAGTTGACAGTTAAGCCTATCTAGTGACAGCCCATCATAGGCTAGCTGGGTGATCTTGCAACTTGTATCATGTCGGAGTTTGATTTTCCCCATAGGGTTTCATTGATCGTGTATTCTTGAGTGTAGCTCTGGCTGAGACGGTCGCAGCCATGGGAAAGTTGACAGTTAAGCCTATCTAGTGACAGCCCATCATAGGCTAGCTGGGTGATCTTGCAACTTGTATCAAGCCGGAGTTGGATTTTCCCCATAGAGTTTCATTGATCGTTTACTCGGCAACTTCTATCAAGCAGGAGTTTAATTTTCCCCATAGCGCTTCATTGATCGTGTACTCTTGAGTGTAGCTCGGGCTGAGAACGACGCAGCCATGGGAAAGTTGACAGTTAAGCCTATCTAGTGACAGCCCATCATAGGCTAGCTGGGTGATCTTGCAACTTGTATCATGTCGGAGTTTGATTTTCCCCATAGGGTTTCATTGATCGTGTATTCTTGAGTGTAGCTCTGGCTGAGAAGGTCCCAGCCATGGGAAAGTTGACAGTTAAGCCTATCTAGTGACAGCCCATCATAGGCTAGCTGGGTGATCTTGCAACTTGTATCATGTCGGAGTTTGATTTTCCCCATAGGGTTTCATTGATCGTGTATTCTTGAGTGTAGCTCTGGCTGAGAAGGTCGCAGCCATGGGAAAGTTGACAGTTAAGCCTATCTAGTGACAGCCCATCATAGGCTAGCTGGGTGATCTTGCAACTTGTATCATGTCGGAGTTTGATTTTCCCCATAGGGTTTCATTGATCGTGTATTCTTGAGTGTAGCTCTGGCTGAGAAGGTCGCAGCCATGGGAAAGTTGACAGTTAAGCCTATCTAGTGACAGCCCATCATAGGCTAGCTGGGTGATCTTGCAACTTGTATCATGTCGGAGTTTGATTTTCCCCATAGGGGTTTCATTGATCGTGTATTCTTGAGTGTAGCTCTGGCTGAGAAGGTCCCAGCCATGGGAAAGTTGACAGTTAAGCCTATCTAGTGACAGCCCATCATAGGCTAGCTGGGTGATCTTGCAACTTGTATCATGCCGGAGTTGGATTTTCCCCATAGAGTTTCATTGATCGTTTACTCGGCAACTTCTATCAAGCAGGAGTTTAATTTTCCCCATAGCGCTTCATTGATCGTGTACTCTTGAGTGTAGCTCGGGCTGAGAACGACGCAGCCATGGGAAAGTTGACAGTTAAGCCTATCTAGTGACAGCCCATCATAGGCTAGCTGGGTGATCTTGCAACTTGTATCATGTCGGAGTTTGATTTTCCCCATAGGGTTTCATTGATCGTGTATTCTTGAGTGTAGCTCTGGCTGAGAAGGTCCCAGCCATGGGAAAGTTGACAGTTAAGCCTATCTAGTGACAGCCCATCATAGGCTAGCTGGGTGATCTTGCAACTTGTATCATGCCGGAGATGGATTTTCCCCATAGAGTTTCATTGATCGTTTACTCGGCAACTTCTATCAAGCAGGAGTTTAATTTTCCCCATAGCGCTCTCATTTGATCGTGTACTCTTTGAGTGTAGCTCGGGCTGAGAACGACGCCACGCCCATGGGAAAGTTGACAGTTAAGCCTATCTAGTGACAGCCCATCATAGGCTAGCTGGGTGATCTTGCAACTTGTATCATGTCGGAGTTTGATTTTCCCCATAGGGTTTCATTGATCGTGTATTCTTGAGTGTAGCTCTGTCTGAGAAGGTCGCAGCCATGGGAAAGTTGACAGTTAAGCCTATCTAGTGACAGCCCATCATAGGCTAGCTGGGTGATCTTGCAACTTGTATCATGTCGGAGTTTGATTTTCCCCCATAGGGTTTCATTGATCGTGTATTCTTGAGTGTAGCTCTGGCTGAGAAGGTCGCAGCCATGGGAAAGTTGACAGTTAAGCCTATCTAGTGACAGCCCATCATAGGCTAGCTGGGTGATCTTGCAACTTGTATCATGCCGGAGTTGGATTTTCCCCATAGAGTTTCATTGATCGTTTACTCGGCAACTTCTATCAAGCAGGAGTTTAATTTTCCCCATAGCGCTTCATTGATCGTGTACTCTTGAGTGTAGCTCGGGCTGAGAACGACGCAGCCATGGGAAAGTTGACAGTTAAGCATATCTAGTGACAGCCCATCATAGGCTAGCTGGGTGATCTTGCAACTTGTATCATGTCGGAGTTTGATTTTCCCCATAGGGTTTCATTGATCGTGTATTCTTGAGTGTAGCTCTGGCTGAGAAGGTCGCAGCCATGGGAAAGTTGACAGTTAAGCCTATCTAGTGACAGCCCATCATAGGCTAGCTGGGTGATCTTGCAACTTGTATCATGCCGGAGAGTTGGATTTTCCCCATAGGGTTTCATTATCGTTTACTCGGCAACTTCTATCAAGCAGGAGTTTAATTTTCCCCGTAGCGCTTCATTGATCGTGTACTCTTGAGTGTAGCTCGGGCTGAGAACGACGCAGCCATGGAAAGTTGACAGTTAAGCCTATCTAGTGACAGCCCATCATAGGCTAGCTGGGTGATCTTGCAACTTGTATCATGTCGGAGTTTGATTTTCCCCATAGGGGTTTCATTGATCGTGTATTCTTGAGTGTAGCTCTGGCTGAGAAGGTCCCAGCCCTGGGAAAGTTGACAGTTAAGCCTATCTAGTGACAGCCCATCATAGGCTAGCTGGGTGATCTTGCAACTTGTATCATGCCGGAGTTGGATTTTCCCCATAGAGTTTCATTGATCGTTTACTCGGCAACTTCTATCAAGCAGGAGTTTAATTTTCCCCATAGCGCTTCATTGATCGTGTACTCTTGAGTGTAGCTCGGGCTGAGAACGACGCAGCCTGGGAAAGTTGACAGTTAAGCCTATCTAGTGACAGCCCATCATAGGCTAGCTGGGTGATCTTGCAACTTGTATCATGTCGGAGTTTGATTTTCCCCACAGGGTTTCATTGATCGTGTATTCTTGAGTGTAGCTCTGGCTGAGAAGGTCGCAGCCATGGGAAAGTTGACAGTTAAGCCTATCTAGTGACAAGCCCATCATAGGCTAGCTGGGTGATCTTGCAACTTGTATCATGTCGGAGTTTGATTTTCCCCATAGGGTTTCATTGATCGTGTATTTCTTGAGTGTAGCTCTGGCTGAGAAGGTCGCAGCCATGGGAAAGTTGACAGGTTAAGCCCTATCTAGTGACAGCCCATCATAGGCTAGCTGGGTGATCTTGCCAACTTGTATCATGCCGGAGTTGGATTTTCCCCATAGGGTTTCATTGATCGTTTACTCGGCAACTTCTATCAAGCAGGAGTTTAATTTTCCCCGTAGCGCTTCATTGATCGTGTACTCTTGAGTGTAGCTCGGCTGAGAACGACGCAGCCATGGAAAGTTGACAGTTAAGCCTATCTAGTGACAGCCCATCATAGGCTAGCTGGGTGATCTTGCAACTTGTATCATGTCGGAGTTGATTTTCCCCATAGGGTTTCATTGATCGTGTATTCTTGAGTGTAGCTCTGGCTGAGAAGGTCGCAGCCATGGGAAAGTTGACAGTTAAGCCTATCTAGTGACAGCCCATCATAGGCTAGCTGGGTGATCTTGCTACTTGTATCATGTCGGAGTTTGATTTTCCCCATAGGGTTTCATTGATCGTGTATTCTTGAGTGTAGCTCTGGCTGAGAAGGTCGCAGCCATGGGAAAGTTGACAGTTAAGCCTATCTAGTGACAGCCCATCATAGGCTAGCTTGGGTGATCTTGCAACTTGTATCATGCCGGAGTTGGATTTTCCCCATAGAGTTTCATTGATCGTTACTCGGCAACTTCTATCAAGCAGGAGTTTAATTTTCCCCATAGCGCTTCATTGATCGTGTACTCTTGAGTGTAGTCTCGGGCTGAGAACGACGCAGCCATGGAGAAGTTGACAGTTAAGCCTATCTAGTGACAGCCCATCATAGGCTAGCTGGGTGATCTTGCAACTTGTATCATGTCGGAGTTTGATTTTCCCCATAGGGTTTCATTGATCGTGTATTCTTGAGTGTAGCTCTGGCTGAGAAGGTCGCAGCCATGGGAAAGTTGACAGTTAAGCCTATCTAGTGACGAGCCCATCATAGGCTAGCTGGTGATCTTGCAACTTGTATCATGCCGGAGTTGGATTTTCCCCATAGGGTTTCATTATCGTTTACTCGGCAACTTCTATCAAGCAGGAGTTTAATTTTCCCCGTAGCGCTTCATTGATCGTGTACTCTTGAGTGTAGCTCGGGCTGAGAACGACGCAGCCATGGGAAAGTTGACAGTTAAGCCTATCTAGTGACAGCCCATCATAGGCTAGCTGGGTGATCTTGCAACTTGTATCATGTCGGAGTTTGATTTTCCCATAGGGTTTCATTGATCGTGTATTCTTGAGTGTAGCTCTGGCTGAGAAGGTCGCAGCCATGGGAAAGTTGACAGTTAAGCCCTATCTAGTGACAGCCCATCATAGGCTAGCTGGGTGATCTTGCAACTTGTATCATGTCGGAGTTTGATTTTCCCCATAGGGTTTCATTGATCGTGTATTCTTGAGTGTAGCTCTGGCTGAGAAGGTCGCAGCCATGGGAAAGTTGACAGTTAAGCCTATCTAGTGACAGCCCATCATAGGCTAGCTGGGTGATCTTGCAACTTGTATCATGTCGGAGTTTGATTTTCCCCATAGGGGTTTCATTGATCGTGTATTCTTGAGTGTAGCTCTGGCTGAGAAGGTCCAGCCATGGGAAAGTTGACAGTTAAGCCTATCTAGTGACAGCCCATCATAGGCTAGCTGGGTGATCTTGCAACTTGTATCATGCCGGAGTTGGATTTTCCCCATAGAGTTTCATTGATCGTTTACTCGGCAACTTCTATCAAGCAGGAGTTTAATTTTCCCCTAGCGCTTCATTGATCGTGTACTCTTGAGTGTAGCTCGGGCTGAGAACGACGCAGCCATGGGAAAGTTGACAGTTAAGCCTATCTAGTGACAGCCCATCATAGGCTAGCTGGGTGATCTTGCAACTTGTATCATGTCGGAGTTTGATTTTCCCCATAGGGTTTCATTGATCGTGTATTCTCGAGTGTAGCTCTGGCTGAGAAGGTCGCAGCCATGGAAAGTTGACAGTTAAGCCTATCTAGTGACAGCCCATCATAGGCTAGCTGGGTGATCTTGCAACTTGTATCATGCCGGAGTTGGATTTTCCCCATAGAGTTTCATTGATCGTTTTACTCGGCAACTTCTATCAAGCAGGAGTTTAATTTCCCCATAGCGCTCCATTGATCGTGTACTCTTGAGTGTAGCTCGGGCTGAGAACGACGCAGCCATGGGAAAGTTGACAGTTAAGCCTATCTAGTGACAGCCCATCATAGGCTAGCTGGGTGATCTTGCAACTTGTATCATGTCGGAGTTTGATTTTCCCCACAGGGTTTCATTGATCGTGTATTCTTGAGTGTAGCTCTGGCTGAGAAGGTCGCAGCCATGGGAAAGTTGACAGTTAAGCCTATCTAGTGACAGCCCATCATAGGCTAGCTGGGTGATCTTGCAACTTGTATCATGTCGGAGTTTGATTTTCCCCATAGGGTTTCATTGATCGTGTATTCTTGAGTGTAGCTCTGGCTGAGACGGTCGCAGCCATGGGAAAGTTGACAGTTAAGCCTATCTAGTGACAGCCATCATAGGCTAGCTGGGTGATCTTGCAACTTGTATCATGCCGGAGTTGGATTTTCCCCATAGAGTTTCATTGATCGTTTACTTCGGCAACTTCTATCAAGCAGGAGTTTAATTTTCCCCATAGCGCTTCATTGATCGTGTACTCTTGAGTGTAGCTCGGGCTGAGAACGACGCAGCCATGGGAAAGTTGACAGTTAAGCCTTATCTAGTGACAGCCCATCATAGGCTAGCTGGGTGATCTTGCAACTTGTATCATGTCGGAGTTTGATTTTCCCCATAGGGTTTCATTGATCGTGTATTCTTGAGTGTAGCTCTGGCTGAGAAGGTCGCAGCCATGGGAAGTTGACAGTTAAGCCTATCTAGTGACAGCCCATCATAGGCTAGCTGGGTGATCTTGCAACTTGTATCATGTCGGAGTTTGATTTTCCCCCATAGGGTTTCATTGATCGTGTATTCTTGAGTGTAGCTCTGGGCTGAGAATGGTCGCAGCCATGGGAAAGTTGACAGTTAAGCCTATCTAGTGACAGCCCATCATAGGCTAGCTGGGTGATCTTGCAACTTGTATCATGTCGGAGTTTGATTTTCCCCATAGGGTTTCATTGATCGTGTATTCTTGAGTGTAGCTCTGGCTGAGAAGGTCGCAGCCATGGGAAAGTTGACAGTTAAGCCTATCTAGTGACAGCCCATCATAGGCTAGCTGGGTGATCTTGCAACTTGTATCATGCCGGAGTTGGATTTTCCCCATAGAGTTTTCATTGATCGTTTACTCGGCAACTTCTATCAAGCAGGAGTTTAATTTTCCCCATAGCGCTTCATTGATCGTGTACTCTTGAGTGTAGCTCGGGCTGAGAACGACGCAGCCATGGGAAAGTTGACAGTTAAGCATATCTAGTGACAGCCCATCATAGGCTAGCTGGGTGATCTTGCAACTTGTATCATGTCGGAGTTTGATTTTCCCCATAGGGTTTCATTGATCGTGTATTCTTGAGTGTAGCTCTGGCTGAGAAGGTCGCAGCCATGGGAAAGTTGACAGTTAAGCCTATCTGAGTGACAGCCCATCATAGGCTAGCTGGTGATCTTGCAACTTGTATCATGCCGGAGTTGGATTTTCCCCATAGGGTTTCATTTATCGTTTACTCGGCAACTTCTATCAAGCAGGAGTTTAATTTTCCCCGTAGCGCTTCATTGATCGTGTACTCTTGAGTGTAGCTCGGGCTGAGAACGACGCAGCCATGGGAAAGTTGACAGTTAAGCCTATCTAGTGACAGCCCATCATAGGCTAGCTGGGTGATCTTGCAACTTGTATCATGTCGGAGTTTGATTTTCCCCATAGGGTTTCATTGATCGTGTATTCTTGAGTGTAGCTCTGGCTGAGAAGGTCCCAGCCCTGGGAAAGTTGACAGTTAAGCCTATCTAGTGACAGCCCATCATAGGCTAGCTGGGTGATCTTGCAACTTGTATCATGCCGGAGTTGGATTTTCCCCATAGAGTTTCATTGATCGTTTACTCGGCAACTTCTATCAAGCAGGAGTTTAATTTTCCCCATAGCGCTTCATTGATCGTGTACTCTTGAGTGTAGCTCGGGCTGAGAACGACGCAGCCATGGGAAAGTTGACAGTTAAGCCTATCTAGTGACAGCCCATCATAGGCTAGCTGGGTGATCTTGCAACTTGTATCATGTCGGAGTTTGATTTTCCCCACGGTTTCATTGATCGTGTATTCTTGAGTGTAGCTCTGGCTGAGAAGGTCGCAGCCATGGGAAAGTTGACAGTTAAGCCTATCTAGTGACAGCCCATCATAGGCTAGCTGGGTGATCTTGCAACTTGTATCATGTCGGAGTTTGATTTTCCCCATAGGGTTTCATTGATCGTGTATTCTTGAGTGTAGCTCTGGCTGAGAAGGTCGCAGCCATGGGAAAGTTGACAGTTAAGCCTATCTAGTGACAGCCCATCATAGGCTAGCTGGGTGATCTTGCAACTTGTATCATGCCGGAGTTGGATTTTCCCCATAGGGTTTCATTGATCGTTTACTCGGCAACTTCTATCAAGCAGGAGTTTAATTTTCCCCGTAGCGCTTCATTGATCGTGTACTCTTGAGTGTAGCTCGGGCTGAGAACGACGCAGCCATGGGAAAGTTGACAGTTAAGCCTATCTAGTGACAGCCCATCATAGGCTAGCTGGGTGATCTTGCAACTTGTATCATGTCGGAGTTTGATTTTCCCCATAGGGTTTCATTGATCGTGTATTCTTGAGTGTAGCTCTGGCTGAGAAGGTCGCAGCCATGGGAAAGTTGACAGTTAAGCCTATCTAGTGACAGCCCATCATAGGCTAGCTGGGTGATCTTGCTACTTGTATCATGTCGGAGTTTGATTTTCCCCATAGGGTTTCATTGATCGTGTATTCTTGAGTGTAGCTCTGGCTGAGAAGGTCGCAGCCATGGGAAAGTTGACAGTTAAGCCTATCTAGTGACAGCCCATCATAGGCTAGCTGGGTGATCTTGCAACTTGTATCATGCCGGAGTTGGATTTTCCCCATAGAGTTTCATTGATCGTTTACTCGGCAACTTCTATCAAGCAGGAGTTTAATTTTCCCCATAGCGCTTCATTGATCGTGTACTCTTGAGTGTAGCTCGGGCTGAGAACGACGCAGCCATGGGAAAGTTGACAGTTAAGCCTATCTAGTGACAGCCCATCATAGGCTAGCTGGGTGATCTTGCAACTTGTATCATGTCGGAGTTTGATTTTCCCCATAGGGTTTCATTGATCGTGTATTCTTGAGTGTAGCTCTGGCTGAGAAGGTCGCAGCCATGGGAAAGTTGACAGTTAAGCCTATCTAGTGACAGCCCATCATAGGCTAGCTGGGTGATCTTGCAACTTGTATCATGCCGGAGTTGGATTTTCCCCATAGGGTTTCATTTATCGTTTACTCGGCAACTTCTATCAAGCAGGAGTTTAATTTTCCCCGTAGCGCTTCATTGATCGTGTACTCTTGAGTGTAGCTCGGGCTGAGAACGACGCAGCCATGGGAAAGTTGACAGTTAAGCCTATCTAGTGACAGCCCATCATAGGCTAGCTGGGTGATCTTGCAACTTGTATCATGTCGGAGTTTGATTTTCCCCATAGGGTTTCATTGATCGTGTATTCTTGAGTGTAGCTCTGGCTGAGAAGGTCGCAGCCATGGGAAAGTTGACAGTTAAGCCTATCTAGTGACAGCCCATCATAGGCTAGCTGGGTGATCTTGCAACTTGTATCATGTCGGAGTTTGATTTTCCCCATAGGGTTTCATTGATCGTGTATTCTTGAGTGTAGCTCTGGCTGAGAAGGTCGCAGCCATGGGAAAGTTGACAGTTAAGCCTATCTAGTGACAGCCCATCATAGGCTAGCTGGGTGATCTTGCAACTTGTATCATGTCGGAGTTTGATTTTCCCCATAGGGTTTCATTGATCGTGTATTCTTGAGTGTAGCTCTGGCTGAGAAGGTCCCAGCCATGGGAAAGTTGACAGTTAAGCCTATCTAGTGACAGCCCATCATAGGCTAGCTGGGTGATCTTGCAACTTGTATCATGCCGGAGTTGGATTTTCCCCATAGAGTTTCATTGATCGTTTACTCGGCAACTTCTATCAAGCAGGAGTTTAATTTTCCCCATAGCGCTTCATTGATCGTGTACTCTTGAGTGTAGCTCGGGCTGAGAACGACGCAGCCATGGGAAAGTTGACAGTTAAGCCTATCTAGTGACAGCCCATCATAGGCTAGCTGGGTGATCTTGCAACTTGTATCATGTCGGAGTTTGATTTTCCCCATAGGGTTTCATTGATCGTGTATTCTCGAGTGTAGCTCTGGCTGAGAAGGTCGCAGCCATGGGAAAGTTGACAGTTAAGCCTATCTAGTGACAGCCCATCATAGGCTAGCTGGGTGATCTTGCAACTTGTATCATGCCGGAGTTGGATTTTCCCCATAGAGTTTCATTGATCGTTTACTCGGCAACTTCTATCAAGCAGGAGTTTAATTTTCCCCATAGCGCTCCATTGATCGTGTACTCTTGAGTGTAGCTCGGGCTGAGAACGACGCAGCCATGGGAAAGTTGACAGTTAAGCCTATCTAGTGACAGCCCATCATAGGCTAGCTGGGTGATCTTGCAACTTGTATCATGTCGGAGTTTGATTTTCCCCACAGGGTTTCATTGATCGTGTATTCTTGAGTGTAGCTCTGGCTGAGAAGGTCGCAGCCATGGGAAAGTTGACAGTTAAGCCTATCTAGTGACAGCCCATCATAGGCTAGCTGGGTGATCTTGCAACTTGTATCATGCCGGAGTTGGATTTTCCCCATAGGGTTTCATTTATCGTTTACTCGGCAACTTCTATCAAGCAGGAGTTTAATTTTCCCCGTAGCGCTTCATTGATCGTGTACTCTTGAGTGTAGCTCGGGCTGAGAACGACGCAGCCATGGGAAAGTTGACAGTTAAGCCTATCTAGTGACAGCCCATCATAGGCTAGCTGGGTGATCTTGCAACTTGTATCATGTCGGAGTTTGATTTTCCCCATAGGGTTTCATTGATCGTGTATTCTTGAGTGTAGCTCTGGCTGAGAAGGTCGCAGCCATGGGAAAGTTGACAGTTAAGCCTATCTAGTGACAGCCCATCATAGGCTAGCTGGGTGATCTTGCAACTTGTATCATGTCGGAGTTTGATTTTCCCCATAGGGTTTCATTGATCGTGTATTCTTGAGTGTAGCTCTGGCTGAGAAGGTCGCAGCCATGGGAAAGTTGACAGTTAAGCCTATCTAGTGACAGCCCATCATAGGCTAGCTGGGTGATCTTGCAACTTGTATCATGTCGGAGTTTGATTTTCCCCATAGGGTTTCATTGATCGTGTATTCTTGAGTGTAGCTCTGGCTGAGACGGTCGCAGCCATGGGAAAGTTGACAGTTAAGCCTATCTAGTGACAGCCCATCATAGGCTAGCTGGGTGATCTTGCAACTTGTATCATGCCGGAGTTGGATTTTCCCCATAGAGTTTCATTGATCGTTTACTTGGCAACTTCTATCAAGCAGGAGTTTAATTTTCCCCATAGCGCTTCATTGATCGTGTACTCTTGAGTGTAGCTCGGGCTGAGAACGACGCAGCCATGGGAAAGTTGACAGTTAAGCCTATCTAGTGACAGCCCATCATAGGCTAGCTGGGTGATCTTGCAACTTGTATCATGTCGGAGTTTGATTTTCCCCACAGGGTTTCATTGATCGTGTATTCTTGAGTGTAGCTCTGGCTGAGAAGGTCGCAGCCATGGGAAAGTTGACAGTTAAGCCTATCTAGTGACAGCCCATCATAGGCTAGCTGGGTGATCTTGCAACTTGTATCATGTCGGAGTTTGATTTTCCCCATAGGGTTTCATTGATCGTGTATTCTTGAGTGTAGCTCTGGCTGAGACGGTCGCAGCCATGGGAAAGTTGACAGTTAAGCCTATCTAGTGACAGCCCATCATAGGCTAGCTGGGTGATCTTGCAACTTGTATCATGCCGGAGTTGGATTTTCCCCATAGAGTTTCATTGATCGTTTACTCGGCAACTTCTATCAAGCAGGAGTTTAATTTTCCCCATAGCGCTTCATTGATCGTGTACTCTTGAGTGTAGCTCGGGCTGAGAACGACGCAGCCATGGGAAAGTTGACAGTTAAGCCTATCTAGTGACAGCCCATCATAGGCTAGCTGGGTGATCTTGCAACTTGTATCATGTCGGAGTTTGATTTTCCCCATAGGGTTTCATTGATCGTGTATTCTTGAGTGTAGCTCTGGCTGAGAAGGTCCCAGCCATGGGAAAGTTGACAGTTAAGCCTATCTAGTGACAGCCCATCATAGGCTAGCTGGGTGATCTTGCAACTTGTATCATGCCGGAGTTGGATTTTCCCCATAGAGTTTCATTGATCGTTTACTCGGCAACTTCTATCAAGCAGGAGTTTAATTTTCCCCATAGCGCTTCATTGATCGTGTACTCTTGAGTGTAGCTCGGGCTGAGAACGACGCAGCCATGGGAAAGTTGACAGTTAAGCCTATCTAGTGACAGCCCATCATAGGCTAGCTGGGTGATCTTGCAACTTGTATCATGTCGGAGTTTGATTTTCCCCATAGGGTTTCATTGATCGTGTATTCTTGAGTGTAGCTCTGGCTGAGAAGGTCGCAGCCATGGGAAAGTTGACAGTTAAGCCTATCTAGTGACAGCCCATCATAGGCTAGCTGGGTGATCTTGCAACTTGTATCATGTCGGAGTTTGATTTTCCCCATAGGGTTTCATTGATCGTGTATTCTTGAGTGTAGCTCTGGCTGAGACGGTCGCAGCCATGGGAAAGTTGACAGTTAAGCCTATCTAGTGACAGCCCATCATAGGCTAGCTGGGTGATCTTGCAACTTGTATCATGCCGGAGTTGGATTTTCCCCATAGAGTTTCATTGATCGTTTACTTGGCAACTTCTATCAAGCAGGAGTTTAATTTTCCCCATAGCGCTTCATTGATCGTGTACTCTTGAGTGTAGCTCGGGCTGAGAACGACGCAGCCATGGGAAAGTTGACAGTTAAGCCTATCTAGTGACAGCCCATCATAGGCTAGCTGGGTGATCTTGCAACTTGTATCATGTCGGAGTTTGATTTTCCCCATAGGGTTTCATTGATCGTGTATTCTTGAGTGTAGCTCTGGCTGAGAAGGTCGCAGCCATGGGAAAGTTGACAGTTAAGCCTATCTAGTGACAGCCCATCATAGGCTAGCTGGGTGATCTTGCAACTTGTATCATGTCGGAGTTTGATTTTCCCCATAGGGTTTCATTGATCGTGTATTCTTGAGTGTAGCTCTGGCTGAGAAGGTCGCAGCCATGGGAAAGTTGACAGTTAAGCCTATCTAGTGACAGCCCATCATAGGCTAGCTGGGTGATCTTGCAACTTGTATCATGTCGGAGTTTGATTTTCCCCATAGGGGTTTCATTGATCGTGTATTCTTGAGTGTAGCTCTGGCTGAGAAGGTCCCAGCCATGGGAAAGTTGACAGTTAAGCCTATCTAGTGACAGCCCATCATAGGCTAGCTGGGTGATCTTGCAACTTGTATCATGCCGGAGTTGGATTTTCCCCATAGAGTTTCATTGATCGTTTACTCGGCAACTTCTATCAAGCAGGAGTTTAATTTTCCCCATAGCGCTTCATTGATCGTGTACTCTTGAGTGTAGCTCGGGCTGAGAACGACGCAGCCATGGGAAAGTTGACAGTTAAGCCTATCTAGTGACAGCCCATCATAGGCTAGCTGGGTGATCTTGCAACTTGTATCATGTCGGAGTTTGATTTTCCCCATAGGGTTTCATTGATCGTGTATTCTCGAGTGTAGCTCTGGCTGAGAAGGTCGCAGCCATGGGAAAGTTGACAGTTAAGCCTATCTAGTGACAGCCCATCATAGGCTAGCTGGGTGATCTTGCAACTTGTATCATGCCGGAGTTGGATTTTCCCCATAGAGTTTCATTGATCGTTTACTCGGCAACTTCTATCAAGCAGGAGTTTAATTTTCCCCATAGCGCTCCATTGATCGTGTACTCTTGAGTGTAGCTCGGGCTGAGAACGACGCAGCCATGGGAAAGTTGACAGTTAAGCCTATCTAGTGACAGCCCATCATAGGCTAGCTGGGTGATCTTGCAACTTGTATCATGTCGGAGTTTGATTTTCCCCACAGGGTTTCATTGATCGTGTATTCTTGAGTGTAGCTCTGGCTGAGAAGGTCGCAGCCATGGGAAAGTTGACAGTTAAGCCTATCTAGTGACAGCCCATCATAGGCTAGCTGGGTGATCTTGCAACTTGTATCATGTCGGAGTTTGATTTTCCCCATAGGGTTTCATTGATCGTGTATTCTTGAGTGTAGCTCTGGCTGAGACGGTCGCAGCCATGGGAAAGTTGACAGTTAAGCCTATCTAGTGACAGCCCATCATAGGCTAGCTGGGTGATCTTGCAACTTGTATCATGCCGGAGTTGGATTTTCCCCATAGAGTTTCATTGATCGTTTACTCGGCAACTTCTATCAAGCAGGAGTTTAATTTTCCCCATAGCGCTTCATTGATCGTGTACTCTTGAGTGTAGCTCGGGCTGAGAACGACGCAGCCATGGGAAAGTTGACAGTTAAGCTATCTAGTGACAGCCCATCATAGGCTAGCTGGGTGATCTTGCAACTTGTATCATGTCGGAGTTTGATTTTCCCCATAGGGTTTCATTGATCGTGTATTCTTGAGTGTAGCTCTGGCTGAGAAGGTCCCAGCCATGGGAAAGTTGACAGTTAAGCCTATCTAGTGACAGCCCATCATAGGCTAGCTGGGTGATCTTGCAACTTGTATCATGCCGGAGTTGGATTTTCCCCATAGAGTTTCATTGATCGTTTACTCGGCAACTTCTATCAAGCAGGAGTTTAATTTTCCCCATAGCGCTTCATTGATCGTGTACTCTTGAGTGTAGCTCGGGCTGAGAACGACGCAGCCATGGGAAAGTTGACAGTTAAGCCTATCTAGTGACAGCCCATCATAGGCTAGCTGGGTGATCTTGCAACTTGTATCATGTCGGAGTTTGATTTTCCCCATAGGGTTTCATTGATCGTGTATTCTTGAGTGTAGCTCTGGCTGAGAAGGTCGCAGCCATGGGAAAGTTGACAGTTAAGCCTATCTAGTGACAGCCCATCATAGGCTAGCTGGGTGATCTTGCAACTTGTATCATGTCGGAGTTTGATTTTCCCCATAGGGTTTCATTGATCGTGTATTCTTGAGTGTAGCTCTGGCTGGTCGCAGCCATGGGAAAGTTGACAGTTAAGCCTATCTAGTGACAGCCCATCATAGGCTAGCTGGGTGATCTTGCAACTTGTATCATGCCGGAGTTGGATTTTCCCCATAGGGTTTCATTTATCGTTTTACTCGGCAACTTCTATCAAGCAGGAGTTTAATTTTCCCCGTAGCGCTCATTGATCGTGTACTCTTGAGTGTAGCTCGGCTGAGAACGACGCAGCCATGGGAAAGTTGACAGTTAAGCCTAATCTAGTGACTGCCCATCATAGGCTAGCTGGGTGATCTTGCAACTTGTATCATGTCGGAGTTTGATTTTCCCCATAGGGTTTCATTGATCGTGTATTCTTGAGTGTAGCTCTGGCTGAGAAGGTCGCAGCCATGGGAAAGTTGACAGTTAAGCCTATCTAGTGACAGCCCATCATAGGCTAGCTGGGTGATCTTGCAACTTGTATCATGTCGGAGTTTGATTTTCCCCATAGGGTTTCATTGATCGTGTATTCTTGAGTGTAGCTCTGGCTGAGAAGGTCGCAGCCATGGGAAAGTTGACAGTTAAGCCTATCTAGTGACAGCCCATCATAGGCTAGCTGGGTGATCTTGCAACTTGTATCATGTCGGAGTTTGATTTTCCCCATAGGGGTTTCATTGATCGTGTATTCTTGAGTGTAGCTTCTGGCTGAGAAGGTCCCAGCCATGGGAAAGTTGACAGTTAAGCCTATCTAGTGACAGCCCATCATAGGCTAGCTGGGTGATCTTGCAACTTGTATCATGCCGGGAGTTGGATTTTCCCCATAGAGTTTCATTGATCGTTTACTCGGCAACTTCTATCAAGCAGGAGTTTAATTTTCCCCATAGCGCTTCATTGATCGTGTACTCTGAGTGTAGCTCGCGGCTGAGAACGACGCAGCCATGGGAAAGTTGACAGTTAAGCCTATCTAGTGACAGCCCATCATAGGCTAGCTGGGTGATCTTGCAACTTGTATCATGTCGGAGTTTGATTTTCCCCATAGGGTTTCATTGATCGTGTATTCTTGAGTGTAGCTCTGGCTGAGAAGGTCCCAGCCATGGGAAAGTTGACAGTTAAGCCTATCTAGTGACAGCCCATCATAGGCTAGCTGGGTGATCTTGCAACTTGTATCATGCCGGAGATGGATTTTCCCCATAGAGTTTCATTGATCGTTTACTCGGCAACTTCTATCAAGCAGGAGTTTAATTTTCCCCCATAGCGCTTCATTGATCGTGTACTCTTGAGTGTAGCTCGGGCTGAGAACGACGCAGCCATGGGAAAGTTGACAGTTAAGCCTATCTAGTGACAGCCCATCATAGGCTAGCTGTGGTGATCTTGCAACTTGTATCATGTCGGAGTTTGATTTTCCCCATAGGGTTTCATTGATCGTGTATTCTTGAGTGTAGCTCTGGCTGAGAAGGTCGCAGCCATGGGAAAGTTGACAGTTAAGCCTATCTAGTGACAGCCCATCATAGGCTAGCTGGGTGATCTTGCAACTTGTATCATGTCGGAGTTTGATTTTCCCCATAGGGTTTCATTGATCGTGTATTCTTGAGTGTAGCTCTGGCTGAGAAGGTCGCAGCCATGGGAAAGTTGACAGTTAAGCCTATCTAGTGACAGCCCATCATAGGCTAGCTGGGTGATCTTGCAACTTGTATCATGTCGGAGTTTGATTTTCCCCATAGGGGTTTCATTGATCGTGTATTCTTGAGTGTAGCTCTGGCTGAGAAGGTCCCAGCCATGGGAAAGTTGACAGTTAAGCCTATCTAGTGACAGCCCATCATAGGCTAGCTGGGTGATCTTGCAACTTGTATCATGCCGGAGTTGGATTTTCCCCATAGAGTTTCATTGATCGTTTACTCGGCAACTTCTATCAAGCAGGAGTTTAATTTTCCCATAGCGCTTCATTGATCGTGTTGTACTCTTGAGTGTAGCTCGGGCTGAGAACGACGCAGCCATGGGAAAGTTGACAGTTAAGCCTATCTAGTGACAGCCCATCATAGGCTAGCTGGGTGATCTTGCAACTTGTATCATGTCGGAGTTTGATTTTCCCCATAGGTTTCATTGATCGTGTATTCTCGAGTGTAGCTCTGGCTGAGAAGGTCGCAGCCATGGGGAAAGTTGACAGTTAAGCCTATCTAGTGACAGCCCATCATAGGCTAGCTGGGTGATCTTGCAACTTGTATCATGCCGGAGTTGGATTTTCCCCATAGAGTTTCATTGATCGTTTACTCGGCAACTTCTATCAAGCAGGAGTTTAATTTTCCCCATAGCCGCCTCCATTGATCGTGTACTCTTGAGTGTAGCTCGTGCCTGAGAACGAAGCAGCCATGGGAAAGTTGACAGTTAAGCCTATCTAGTGACAGCCCATCATAGGCTAGCTGGGTGATCTTGCAACTTGTATCATGTCGGAGTTTGATTTTCCCCACAGGGTTTCATTGATCGTGTATTTCTTGAGTGTAGCTCTGGCTGAGAAGGTCGCAGCCATGGGAAAGTTGACAGTTAAGCCTATCTAGTGACAGCCCATCATAGGCTAGCTGGGTGATCTTGCAACTTGTATCATGCCGGAGTTGATTTTCCCCATAGGGTTTCATTTATCGTTTACTCGGCAACTTCTATCAAGCAGGAGTTTAATTTTCCCCATAGCGCTTCATTGATCGTGTACTCTTGAGTGTAGCTCGGGCTGAGAACGACGCAGCCATGGAAAGTTGACAGTTAAGCCTATCTAGTGACAGCCCATCATAGGCTAGCTGGGTGATCTTGCAACTTGTATCATGTCGGAGTTTGATTTTCCCCACAGGGTTTCATTGAATCGTGTATTCTTGAGTGTAGCTCTGGCTGAGAAGGTCGCAGCCATGGGAAAGTTGACAGTTAAGCCTATCTAGTGACAGCCCATCATAGGCTAGCTGGGTGATCTTGCAACTTGTATCATGTCGAGTTTGATTTTCCCCATAGGGTTTCATTGATCGTGTATTCTTGAGTGTAGCTCTGGCTGAGAAGGTCGCAGCCATGGGAAAGTTGACAGTTAAGCCTATCTAGTGACAGCCCATCATAGGCTAGCTGGGTGATCTTGCAACTTGTATCATGTCGGAGTTTGATTTTCCCCATAGGGTTTCATTGATCGTGTATTCTTGAGTGTAGCTCTGGCTGAGACGGTCGCAGCCATGGGAAAGTTGACAGTTAAGCCTATCTAGTGACAGCCCATCATAGGCTAGCTGGGTGATCTTGCAACTTGTATCATGCCGGAGTTGGATTTTCCCCATAGAGTTTCATTGATCGTTTACTTGGCAACTTCTATCAAGCAGGAGTTTAATTTTCCCCATAGCGCTTCATTGATCGTGTACTCTTGAGTGTAGCTCGGGCTGAGAACGACGCAGCCATGGGAAAGTTGACAGTTAAGCCTATCTAGTGACAGCCCATCATAGGCTAGCTGGGTGATCTTGCAACTTGTATCATGTCGGAGTTTGATTTTCCCCACAGGGTTTCATTGATCGTGTATTCTTGAGTGTAGCTCTGGCTGAGAAGGTCGCAGCCATGGGAAAGTTGACAGTTAAGCCTATCTAGTGACAGCCCATCATAGGCTAGCTGGGTGATCTTGCAACTTGTATCATGTCGGAGTTTGATTTTCCCCATAGGGTTTCATTGATCGTGTATTCTTGAGTGTAGCTCTGGCTGAGACGGTCGCAGCCATGGGAAAGTTGACAGTTAAGCCTATCTAGTGACAGCCCATCATAGGCTAGCTGGGTGATCTTGCAACTTGTATCATGCCGGAGTTGGATTTTCCCCATAGAGTTTCATTGATCGTTTACTCGGCAACTTCTATCAAGCAGGAGTTTAATTTTCCCCATAGCGCTTCATTGATCGTGTACTCTTGAGTGTAGCTCGGGCTGAGAACGACGCAGCCATGGGAAAGTTGACAGTTAAGCCTATCTAGTGACAGCCCATCATAGGCTAGCTGGGTGATCTTGCAACTTGTATCATGTCGGAGTTTGATTTTCCCCATAGGGTTTCATTGATCGTGTATTCTTGAGTGTAGCTCTGGCTGAGAAGGTCCCAGCCATGGGAAAGTTGACAGTTAAGCCTATCTAGTGACAGCCCATCATAGGCTAGCTGGGTGATCTTGCAACTTGTATCATGCCGGAGTTGGATTTTCCCCATAGAGTTTCATTGATCGTTTACTCGGCAACTTCTATCAAGCAGGAGTTTAATTTTCCCCATAGCGCTTCATTGATCGTGTACTCTTGAGTGTAGCTCGGGCTGAGAACGACGCAGCCATGGGAAAGTTGACAGTTAAGCCTATCTAGTGACAGCCCATCATAGGCTAGCTGGGTGATCTTGCAACTTGTATCATGTCGGAGTTTGATTTTCCCCATAGGGTTTCATTGATCGTGTATTCTTGAGTGTAGCTCTGGCTGAGAAGGTCGCAGCCATGGGAAAGTTGACAGTTAAGCCTATCTAGTGACAGCCCATCATAGGCTAGCTGGGTGATCTTGCAACTTGTATCATGTCGGAGTTTGATTTTCCCCATAGGGTTTCATTGATCGTGTATTCTTGAGTGTAGCTCTGGCTGAGACGGTCGCAGCCATGGGAAAGTTGACAGTTAAGCCTATCTAGTGACAGCCCATCATAGGCTAGCTGGGTGATCTTGCAACTTGTATCATGCCGGAGTTGGATTTTCCCCATAGAGTTTCATTGATCGTTTACTTGGCAACTTCTATCAAGCAGGAGTTTAATTTTCCCCATAGCGCTTCATTGATCGTGTACTCTTGAGTGTAGCTCGGGCTGAGAACGACGCAGCCATGGGAAAGTTGACAGTTAAGCCTATCTAGTGACAGCCCATCATAGGCTAGCTGGGTGATCTTGCAACTTGTATCATGTCGGAGTTTGATTTTCCCCATAGGGTTTCATTGATCGTGTATTCTTGAGTGTAGCTCTGGCTGAGAAGGTCGCAGCCATGGGAAAGTTGACAGTTAAGCCTATCTAGTGACAGCCCATCATAGGCTAGCTGGGTGATCTTGCAACTTGTATCATGTCGGAGTTTGATTTTCCCCATAGGGTTTCATTGATCGTGTATTCTTGAGTGTAGCTCTGGCTGAGAAGGTCGCAGCCATGGGAAAGTTGACAGTTAAGCCTATCTAGTGACAGCCCATCATAGGCTAGCTGGGTGATCTTGCAACTTGTATCATGTCGGAGTTTGATTTTCCCCATAGGGGTTTCATTGATCGTGTATTCTTGAGTGTAGCTCTGGCTGAGAAGGTCCCAGCCATGGGAAAGTTGACAGTTAAGCCTATCTAGTGACAGCCCATCATAGGCTAGCTGGGTGATCTTGCAACTTTTATCATGCCGGAGTTGGATTTTCCCCATAGAGTTTCATTGATCGTTTACTCGGCAACTTCTATCAAGCAGGAGTTTAATTTTCCCCATAGCGCTTCATTGATCGTGTACTCTTGAGTGTAGCTCGGGCTGAGAACGACGCAGCCATGGGAAAGTTGACAGTTAAGCCTATCTAGTGACAGCCCATCATAGGCTAGCTGGGTGATCTTGCAACTTGTATCATGTCGGAGTTTGATTTTCCCCATAGGGTTTCATTGATCGTGTATTCTCGAGTGTAGCTCTGGCTGAGAAGGTCGCAGCCATGGGAAAGTTGACAGTTAAGCCTATCTAGTGACAGCCCATCATAGGCTAGCTGGGTGATCTTGCAACTTGTATCATGCCGGAGTTGGATTTTCCCCATAGAGTTTCATTGATCGTTTACTCGGCAACTTCTATCAAGCAGGAGTTTAATTTTCCCCATAGCGCTCCATTGATCGTGTACTCTTGAGTGTAGCTCGGGCTGAGAACGACGCAGCCATGGGAAAGTTGACAGTTAAGCCTATCTAGTGACAGCCCATCATAGGCTAGCTGGGTGATCTTGCAACTTGTATCATGTCGGAGTTTGATTTTCCCCACAGGGTTTCATTGATCGTGTATTCTTGAGTGTAGCTCTGGCTGAGAAGGTCGCAGCCATGGGAAAGTTGACAGTTAAGCCTATCTAGTGACAGCCCATCATAGGCTAGCTGGGTGATCTTGCAACTTGTATCATGTCGGAGTTTGATTTTCCCCATAGGGTTTCATTGATCGTGTATTCTTGAGTGTAGCTCTGGCTGAGACGGTCGCAGCCATGGGAAAGTTGACAGTTAAGCCTATCTAGTGACAGCCCATCATAGGCTAGCTGGGTGATCTTGCAACTTGTATCATGCCGGAGTTGGATTTTCCCCATAGAGTTTCATTGATCGTTTACTCGGCAACTTCTATCAAGCAGGAGTTTAATTTTCCCCATAGCGCTTCATTGATCGTGTACTCTTGAGTGTAGCTCGGGCTGAGAACGACGCAGCCATGGGAAAGTTGACAGTTAAGCCTATCTAGTGACAGCCCATCATAGGCTAGCTGGGTGATCTTGCAACTTGTATCATGTCGGAGTTTGATTTTCCCCATAGGGTTTCATTGATCGTGTATTCTTGAGTGTAGCTCTGGCTGAGAAGGTCCCAGCCATGGGAAAGTTGACAGTTAAGCCTATCTAGTGACAGCCCATCATAGGCTAGCTGGGTGATCTTGCAACTTGTATCATGCCGGAGTTGGATTTTCCCCATAGAGTTTCATTGATCGTTTACTCGGCAACTTCTATCAAGCAGGAGTTTAATTTTCCCCATAGCGCTTCATTGATCGTGTACTCTTGAGTGTAGCTCGGGCTGAGAACGACGCAGCCATGGGAAAGTTGACAGTTAAGCCTATCTAGTGACAGCCCATCATAGGCTAGCTGGGTGATCTTGCAACTTGTATCATGTCGGAGTTTGATTTTCCCCATAGGGTTTCATTGATCGTGTATTCTTGAGTGTAGCTCTGGCTGAGAAGGTCGCAGCCATGGGAAAGTTGACAGTTAAGCCTATCTAGTGACAGCCCATCATAGGCTAGCTGGGTGATCTTGCAACTTGTATCATGTCGGAGTTTGATTTTCCCCATAGGGTTTCATTGATCGTGTATTCTTGAGTGTAGCTCTGGCTGAGAAGGTCGCAGCCATGGGAAAGTTGACAGTTAAGCCTATCTAGTGACAGCCCATCATAGGCTAGCTGGGTGATCTTGCAACTTGTATCATGCCGGAGTTGGATTTTCCCCATAGGGTTTCATTATCGTTTACTCGGCAACTTCTATCAAGCAGGAGTTTAATTTTCCCCGTAGCGCTTCATTGATCGTGTACTCTTGAGTGTAGCTCGGGCTGAGAACGACGCAGCCATGGGAAAGTTGACAGTTAAGCCTATCTAGTGACAGCCCATCATAGGCTAGCTGGGTGATCTTGCAACTTGTATCATGTCGGAGTTTGATTTTCCCCATAGGGTTTCATTGATCGTGTATTCTTGAGTGTAGCTCTGGCTGAGAAGGTCCCAGCCATGGGAAAGTTGACAGTTAAGCCTATCTAGTGACAGCCCATCATAGGCTAGCTGGGTGATCTTGCAACTTGTATCATGTCGGAGTTTGATTTTCCCCATAGGGTTTCATTGATCGTGTATTCTTGAGTGTAGCTCTGGCTGAGAAGGTCGCAGCCATGGGAAAGTTGACAGTTAAGCCTATCTAGTGACAGCCCATCATAGGCTAGCTGGGTGATCTTGCAACTTGTATCATGTCGGAGTTTGATTTTCCCCATAGGGTTTCATTGATCGTGTATTCTTGAGTGTAGCTCTGGCTGAGAAGGTCGCAGCCATGGGAAAGTTGACAGTTAAGCCTATCTAGTGACAGCCCATCATAGGCTAGCTGGGTGATCTTGCAACTTGTATCATGTCGGAGTTTGATTTTCCCCATAGGGGTTTCATTGATCGTGTATTCTTGAGTGTAGCTCTGGCTGAGAAGGTCCCAGCCATGGGAAAGTTGACAGTTAAGCCTATCTAGTGACAGCCCATCATAGGCTAGCTGGGTGATCTTGCAACTTGTATCATGCCGGAGTTGGATTTTCCCCATAGAGTTTCATTGATCGTTTACTCGGCAACTTCTATCAAGCAGGAGTTTAATTTTCCCCATAGCGCTTCATTGATCGTGTACTCTTGAGTGTAGCTCGGGCTGAGAACGACGCAGCCATGGGAAAGTTGACAGTTAAGCCTATCTAGTGACAGCCCATCATAGGCTAGCTGGGTGATCTTGCAACTTGTATCATGTCGGAGTTTGATTTTCCCCATAGGGTTTCATTGATCGTGTATTCTTGAGTGTAGCTCTGGCTGAGAAGGTCCCAGCCATGGGAAAGTTGACAGTTAAGCCTATCTAGTGACAGCCCATCATAGGCTAGCTGGGTGATCTTGCAACTTGTATCATGCCGGAGATGGATTTTCCCCATAGAGTTTCATTGATCGTTTACTCGGCAACTTCTATCAAGCAGGAGTTTAATTTTCCCCATAGCGCTTCATTGATCGTGTACTCTTGAGTGTAGCTCGGGCTGAGAACGACGCAGCCATGGGAAAGTTGACAGTTAAGCCTATCTAGTGACAGCCCATCATAGGCTAGCTGGGTGATCTTGCAACTTGTATCATGTCGGAGTTTGATTTTCCCCATAGGGTTTCATTGATCGTGTATTCTTGAGTGTAGCTCTGTCTGAGAAGGTCGCAGCCATGGGAAAGTTGACAGTTAAGCCTATCTAGTGACAGCCCATCATAGGCTAGCTGGGTGATCTTGCAACTTGTATCATGTCGGAGTTTGATTTTCCCCATAGGGTTTCATTGATCGTGTATTCTTGAGTGTAGCTCTGGCTGAGAAGGTCGCAGCCATGGGAAAGTTGACAGTTAAGCCTATCTAGTGACAGCCCATCATAGGCTAGCTGGGTGATCTTGCAACTTGTATCATGCCGGAGTTGGATTTTCCCCATAGAGTTTCATTGATCGTTTACTCGGCAACTTCTATCAAGCAGGAGTTTAATTTTCCCCATAGCGCTTCATTGATCGTGTACTCTTGAGTGTAGCTCGGGCTGAGAACGACGCAGCCATGGGAAAGTTGACAGTTAAGCATATCTAGTGACAGCCCATCATAGGCTAGCTGGGTGATCTTGCAACTTGTATCATGTCGGAGTTTGATTTTCCCCATAGGGTTTCATTGATCGTGTATTCTTGAGTGTAGCTCTGGCTGAGAAGGTCGCAGCCATGGGAAAGTTGACAGTTAAGCCTATCTAGTGACAGCCCATCATAGGCTAGCTGGGTGATCTTGCAACTTGTATCATGCCGGAGTTGGATTTTCCCCATAGGGTTTCATTTATCGTTTACTCGGCAACTTCTATCAAGCAGGAGTTTAATTTTCCCCGTAGCGCTTCATTGATCGTGTACTCTTGAGTGTAGCTCGGGCTGAGAACGACGCAGCCATGGGAAAGTTGACAGTTAAGCCTATCTAGTGACAGCCCATCATAGGCTAGCTGGGTGATCTTGCAACTTGTATCATGTCGGAGTTTGATTTTCCCCATAGGGTTTCATTGATCGTGTATTCTTGAGTGTAGCTCTGGCTGAGAAGGTCCCAGCCCTGGGAAAGTTGACAGTTAAGCCTATCTAGTGACAGCCCATCATAGGCTAGCTGGGTGATCTTGCAACTTGTATCATGCCGGAGTTGGATTTTCCCCATAGAGTTTCATTGATCGTTTACTCGGCAACTTCTATCAAGCAGGAGTTTAATTTTCCCCATAGCGCTTCATTGATCGTGTACTCTTGAGTGTAGCTCGGGCTGAGAACGACGCAGCCATGGGAAAGTTGACAGTTAAGCCTATCTAGTGACAGCCCATCATAGGCTAGCTGGGTGATCTTGCAACTTGTATCATGTCGGAGTTTGATTTTCCCCACAGGGTTTCATTGATCGTGTATTCTTGAGTGTAGCTCTGGCTGAGAAGGTCGCAGCCATGGGAAAGTTGACAGTTAAGCCTATCTAGTGACAGCCCATCATAGGCTAGCTGGGTGATCTTGCAACTTGTATCATGTCGGAGTTTGATTTTCCCCATAGGGTTTCATTGATCGTGTATTCTTGAGTGTAGCTCTGGCTGAGAAGGTCGCAGCCATGGGAAAGTTGACAGTTAAGCCTATCTAGTGACAGCCCATCATAGGCTAGCTGGGTGATCTTGCAACTTGTATCATGCCGGAGTTGGATTTTCCCCATAGGGTTTCATTGATCGTTTACTCGGCAACTTCTATCAAGCAGGAGTTTAATTTTCCCCGTAGCGCTTCATTGATCGTGTACTCTTGAGTGTAGCTCGGGCTGAGAACGACGCAGCCATGGGAAAGTTGACAGTTAAGCCTATCTAGTGACAGCCCATCATAGGCTAGCTGGGTGATCTTGCAACTTGTATCATGTCGGAGTTTGATTTTCCCCATAGGGTTTCATTGATCGTGTATTCTTGAGTGTAGCTCTGGCTGAGAAGGTCGCAGCCATGGGAAAGTTGACAGTTAAGCCTATCTAGTGACAGCCCATCATAGGCTAGCTGGGTGATCTTGCAACTTGTATCATGTCGGAGTTTGATTTTCCCCATAGGGTTTCATTGATCGTGTATTCTTGAGTGTAGCTCTGGCTGAGAAGGTCGCAGCCATGGGAAAGTTGACAGTTAAGCCTATCTAGTGACAGCCCATCATAGGCTAGCTGGGTGATCTTGCAACTTGTATCATGCCGGAGTTGGATTTTCCCCATAGAGTTTCATTGATCGTTTACTCGGCAACTTCTATCAAGCAGGAGTTTAATTTTCCCCATAGCGCTTCATTGATCGTGTACTCTTGAGTGTAGCTCGGGCTGAGAACGACGCAGCCATGGGAAAGTTGACAGTTAAGCCTATCTAGTGACAGCCCATCATAGGCTAGCTGGGTGATCTTGCAACTTGTATCATGTCGGAGTTTGATTTTCCCCATAGGGTTTCATTGATCGTGTATTCTTGAGTGTAGCTCTGGCTGAGAAGGTCGCAGCCATGGGAAAGTTGACAGTTAAGCCTATCTAGTGACAGCCCATCATAGGCTAGCTGGGTGATCTTGCAACTTGTATCATGCCGGAGTTGGATTTTCCCCATAGGGTTTCATTTATCGTTTACTCGTGTATCATGTCGGAGTGTTTGATTTTCCCCATAGGGTTCATATGATCGTGTATTCTTGAGTGGTAGCTCTGGCTGAGAGGTCCAGCCATGGATAGTTGACAGTTAAGCCGATATAGTTGACAGCCCATCAATAGGCTAGCTGGGTGATCTTGCGAGACAGATGTATCATGTCGGAGTTTGATTTTCCCCATAGGGTTTCATTGAATCGTGTATTCTTGAGTGTAGCTCTGGCTGAGAAGGTCCCAGCCATGGAAAGTTGACAGTTAAGCCTATCTAGTGACAGCCCATCATAGGCTAGCTGGGTGATCTTGCAACTTGTATCATGTCGGAGTTTGATTTTCCCCATAGGGTTTCATTGATCGTGTATTCTTGAGTGTAGCTCTGGCTGAGAAGGTCGCAGCCATGGGAAAGTTGACAGTTAAGCCTATCTAGTGACAGCCCATCATAGGCTAGCTGGGTGATCTTGCAACTTGTATCATGTCGGAGTTTGATTTTCCCCATAGGGTTTCATTGATCGTGTATTCTTGAGTGTAGCTCTGGCTGAGAAGGTCCCAGCCATGGGAAAGTTGACAGTTAAGCCTATCTAGTGACAGCCCATCATAGGCTAGCTGGGTGATCTTGCAACTTGTATCATGCCGGAGTTGGATTTTCCCCATAGAGTTTCATTGATCGTTTACTCGGCAACTTCTATCAAGCAGGAGTTTAATTTTCCCCTAGCGCTTCATTGATCGTGTACTCTTGAGTGTAGCTCGGGCTGAGAACGACGCAGCCATGGGAAAGTTGACAGTTAAGCCTATCTAGTGACAGCCCATCATAGGCTAGCTGGGTGATCTTGCAACTTGTATCATGTCGGAGTTTGATTTTCCCCATAGGGTTTCATTGATCGTGTATTCTCGAGTGTAGCTCTGGCTGAGAAGGTCGCAGCCATGGGAAAGTTGACAGTTAAGCCTATCTAGTGACAGCCCATCATAGGCTAGCTGGGTGATCTTGCAACTTGTATCATGCCGGAGTTGGATTTTCCCCATAGAGTTTCATTGATCGTTTACTCGGCAACTTCTATCAAGCAGGAGTTTAATTTTCCCCATAGCGCTCCATTGATCGTGTACTCTTGAGTGTAGCTCGGGCTGAGAACGACGCAGCCATGGGAAAGTTGACAGTTAAGCCTATCTAGTGACAGCCCATCATAGGCTAGCTGGGTGATCTTGCAACTTGTATCATGTCGGAGTTTGATTTTCCCCACAGGGTTTCATTGATCGTGTATTCTTGAGTGTAGCTCTGGCTGAGAAGGTCGCAGCCATGGGAAAGTTGACAGTTAAGCCTATCTAGTGACAGCCCATCATAGGCTAGCTGGGTGATCTTGCAACTTGTATCATGTCGGAGTTTGATTTTCCCCATAGGGTTTCATTGATCGTGTATTCTTGAGTGTAGCTCTGGCTGAGACGGTCGCAGCCATGGGAAAGTTGACAGTTAAGCCTATCTAGTGACAGCCCATCATAGGCTAGCTGGGTGATCTTGCAACTTGTATCATGCCGGAGTTGGATTTTCCCCATAGAGTTTCATTGATCGTTTACTTGGCAACTTCTATCAAGCAGGAGTTTAATTTTCCCCATAGCGCTTCATTGATCGTGTACTCTTGAGTGTAGCTCGGGCTGAGAACGACGCAGCCATGGGAAAGTTGACAGTTAAGCCTATCTAGTGACAGCCCATCATAGGCTAGCTGGGTGATCTTGCAACTTGTATCATGTCGGAGTTTGATTTTCCCCATAGGGTTTCATTGATCGTGTATTCTTGAGTGTAGCTCTGGCTGAGAAGGTCGCAGCCATGGGAAAGTTGACAGTTAAGCCTATCTAGTGACAGCCCATCATAGGCTAGCTGGGTGATCTTGCAACTTGTATCATGTCGGAGTTTGATTTTCCCCATAGGGTTTCATTGATCGTGTATTCTTGAGTGTAGCTCTGGCTGAGAAGGTCGCAGCCATGGGAAAGTTGACAGTTAAGCCTATCTAGTGACAGCCCATCATAGGCTAGCTGGGTGATCTTGCAACTTGTATCATGTCGGAGTTTGATTTTCCCCATAGGGTTTCATTGATCGTGTATTCTTGAGTGTAGCTCTGGCTGAGAAGGTCGCAGCCATGGGAAAGTTGACAGTTAAGCCTATCTAGTGACAGCCCATCATAGGCTAGCTGGGTGATCTTGCAACTTGTATCATGCCGGAGTTGGATTTTCCCCATAGAGTTTCATTGATCGTTTACTCGGCAACTTCTATCAAGCAGGAGTTTAATTTTCCCCATAGCGCTTCATTGATCGTGTACTCTTGAGTGTAGCTCGGGCTGAGAACGACGCAGCCATGGGAAAGTTGACAGTTAAGCATATCTAGTGACAGCCCATCATAGGCTAGCTGGGTGATCTTGCAACTTGTATCATGTCGGAGTTTGATTTTCCCCATAGGGTTTCATTGATCGTGTATTCTTGAGTGTAGCTCTGGCTGAGAAGGTCGCAGCCATGGGAAAGTTGACAGTTAAGCCTATCTAGTGACAGCCCATCATAGGCTAGCTGGGTGATCTTGCAACTTGTATCATGCCGGAGTTGGATTTTCCCCATAGGGTTTCATTTATCGTTTACTCGGCAACTTCTATCAAGCAGTAGTTTAATTTTCCCCGTAGCGCTTCATTGATCGTGTACTCTTGAGTGTAGCTCGGGCTGAGAACGACGCAGCCATGGGAAAGTTGACAGTTAAGCCTATCTAGTGACAGCCCATCATAGGCTAGCTGGGTGATCTTGCAACTTGTATCATGTCGGAGTTTGATTTTCCCCATAGGGTTTCATTGATCGTGTATTCTTGAGTGTAGCTCTGGCTGAGAAGGTCCCAGCCCTGGGAAAGTTGACAGTTAAGCCTATCTAGTGACAGCCCATCATAGGCTAGCTGGGTGATCTTGCAACTTGTATCATGCCGGAGTTGGATTTTCCCCATAGAGTTTCATTGATCGTTTACTCGGCAACTTCTATCAAGCAGGAGTTTAATTTTCCCCATAGCGCTTCATTGATCGTGTACTCTTGAGTGTAGCTCGGGCTGAGAACGACGCAGCCATGGGAAAGTTGACAGTTAAGCCTATCTAGTGACAGCCCATCATAGGCTAGCTGGGTGATCTTGCAACTTGTATCATGTCGGAGTTTGATTTTCCCCACAGGGTTTCATTGATCGTGTATTCTTGAGTGTAGCTCTGGCTGAGAAGGTCGCAGCCATGGGAAAGTTGACAGTTAAGCCTATCTAGTGACAGCCCATCATAGGCTAGCTGGGTGATCTTGCAACTTGTATCATGTCGGAGTTTGATTTTCCCCATAGGGTTTCATTGATCGTGTATTCTTGAGTGTAGCTCTGGCTGAGAAGGTCGCAGCCATGGGAAAGTTGACAGTTAAGCCTATCTAGTGACAGCCCATCATAGGCTAGCTGGGTGATCTTGCAACTTGTATCATGCCGGAGTTGGATTTTCCCCATAGGGTTTCATTGATCGTTTACTCGGCAACTTCTATCAAGCAGGAGTTTAATTTTCCCCGTAGCGCTTCATTGATCGTGTACTCTTGAGTGTAGCTCGGGCTGAGAACGACGCAGCCATGGGAAAGTTGACAGTTAAGCCTATCTAGTGACAGCCCATCATAGGCTAGCTGGGTGATCTTGCAACTTGTATCATGTCGGAGTTTGATTTTCCCCATAGGGTTTCATTGATCGTGTATTCTTGAGTGTAGCTCTGGCTGAGAAGGTCGCAGCCATGGGAAAGTTGACAGTTAAGCCTATCTAGTGACAGCCCATCATAGGCTAGCTGGGTGATCTTGCTACTTGTATCATGTCGGAGTTTGATTTTCCCCATAGGGTTTCATTGATCGTGTATTCTTGAGTGTAGCTCTGGCTGAGAAGGTCGCAGCCATGGGAAAGTTGACAGTTAAGCCTATCTAGTGACAGCCCATCATAGGCTAGCTGGGTGATCTTGCAACTTGTATCATGCCGGAGTTGGATTTTCCCCATAGAGTTTCATTGATCGTTTACTCGGCAACTTCTATCAAGCAGGAGTTTAATTTTCCCCATAGCGCTTCATTGATCGTGTACTCTTGAGTGTAGCTCGGGCTGAGAACGACGCAGCCATGGGAAAGTTGACAGTTAAGCCTATCTAGTGACAGCCCATCATAGGCTAGCTGGGTGATCTTGCAACTTGTATCATGTCGGAGTTTGATTTTCCCCATAGGGTTTCATTGATCGTGTATTCTTGAGTGTAGCTCTGGCTGAGAAGGTCGCAGCCATGGGAAAGTTGACAGTTAAGCCTATCTAGTGACAGCCCATCATAGGCTAGCTGGGTGATCTTGCAACTTGTATCATGCCGGAGTTGGATTTTCCCCATAGGGTTTCATTTATCGTTTACTCGGCAACTTCTATCAAGCAGGAGTTTAATTTTCCCCGTAGCGCTTCATTGATCGTGTACTCTTGAGTGTAGCTCGGGCTGAGAACGACGCAGCCATGGGAAAGTTGACAGTTAAGCCTATCTAGTGACAGCCCATCATAGGCTAGCTGGGTGATCTTGCAACTTGTATCATGTCGGAGTTTGATTTTCCCCATAGGGTTTCATTGATCGTGTATTCTTGAGTGTAGCTCTGGCTGAGAAGGTCGCAGCCATGGGAAAGTTGACAGTTAAGCCTATCTAGTGACAGCCCATCATAGGCTAGCTGGGTGATCTTGCAACTTGTATCATGTCGGAGTTTGATTTTCCCCATAGGGTTTCATTGATCGTGTATTCTTGAGTGTAGCTCTGGCTGAGAAGGTCGCAGCCATGGGAAAGTTGACAGTTAAGCCTATCTAGTGACAGCCCATCATAGGCTAGCTGGGTGATCTTGCAACTTGTATCATGTCGGAGTTTGATTTTCCCCATAGGGTTTCATTGATCGTGTATTCTTGAGTGTAGCTCTGGCTGAGAAGGTCCCAGCCATGGGAAAGTTGACAGTTAAGCCTATCTAGTGACAGCCCATCATAGGCTAGCTGGGTGATCTTGCAACTTGTATCATGCCGGAGTTGGATTTTCCCCATAGAGTTTCATTGATCGTTTACTCGGCAACTTCTATCAAGCAGGAGTTTAATTTTCCCCATAGCGCTTCATTGATCGTGTACTCTTGAGTGTAGCTCGGGCTGAGAACGACGCAGCCATGGGAAAGTTGACAGTTAAGCCTATCTAGTGACAGCCCATCATAGGCTAGCTGGGTGATCTTGCAACTTGTATCATGTCGGAGTTTGATTTTCCCCATAGGGTTTCATTGATCGTGTATTCTCGAGTGTAGCTCTGGCTGAGAAGGTCGCAGCCATGGGAAAGTTGACAGTTAAGCCTATCTAGTGACAGCCCATCATAGGCTAGCTGGGTGATCTTGCAACTTGTATCATGCCGGAGTTGGATTTTCCCCATAGAGTTTCATTGATCGTTTACTCGGCAACTTCTATCAAGCAGGAGTTTAATTTTCCCCATAGCGCTCCATTGATCGTGTACTCTTGAGTGTAGCTCGGGCTGAGAACGACGCAGCCATGGGAAAGTTGACAGTTAAGCCTATCTAGTGACAGCCCATCATAGGCTAGCTGGGTGATCTTGCAACTTGTATCATGTCGGAGTTTGATTTTCCCCACAGGGTTTCATTGATCGTGTATTCTTGAGTGTAGCTCTGGCTGAGAAGGTCGCAGCCATGGGAAAGTTGACAGTTAAGCCTATCTAGTGACAGCCCATCATAGGCTAGCTGGGTGATCTTGCAACTTGTATCATGTCGGAGTTTGATTTTCCCCATAGGGTTTCATTGATCGTGTATTCTTGAGTGTAGCTCTGGCTGAGACGGTCGCAGCCATGGGAAAGTTGACAGTTAAGCCTATCTAGTGACAGCCCATCATAGGCTAGCTGGGTGATCTTGCAACTTGTATCATGCCGGAGTTGGATTTTCCCCATAGAGTTTCATTGATCGTTTACTTGGCAACTTCTATCAAGCAGGAGTTTAATTTTCCCCATAGCGCTTCATTGATCGTGTACTCTTGAGTGTAGCTCGGGCTGAGAACGACGCAGCCATGGGAAAGTTGACAGTTAAGCCTATCTAGTGACAGCCCATCATAGGCTAGCTGGGTGATCTTGCAACTTGTATCATGTCGGAGTTTGATTTTCCCCATAGGGTTTCATTGATCGTGTATTCTTGAGTGTAGCTCTGGCTGAGAAGGTCGCAGCCATGGGAAAGTTGACAGTTAAGCCTATCTAGTGACAGCCCATCATAGGCTAGCTGGGTGATCTTGCAACTTGTATCATGTCGGAGTTTGATTTTCCCCATAGGGTTTCATTGATCGTGTATTCTTGAGTGTAGCTCTGGCTGAGAAGGTCGCAGCCATGGGAAAGTTGACAGTTAAGCCTATCTAGTGACAGCCCATCATAGGCTAGCTGGGTGATCTTGCAACTTGTATCATGTCGGAGTTTGATTTTCCCCATAGGGGTTTCATTGATCGTGTATTCTTGAGTGTAGCTCTGGCTGAGAAGGTCCCAGCCATGGGAAAGTTGACAGTTAAGCCTATCTAGTGACAGCCCATCATAGGCTAGCTGGGTGATCTTGCAACTTGTATCATGCCGGAGTTGGATTTTCCCCATAGAGTTTCATTGATCGTTTACTCGGCAACTTCTATCAAGCAGGAGTTTAATTTTCCCCATAGCGCTTCATTGATCGTGTACTCTTGAGTGTAGCTCGGGCTGAGAACGACGCAGCCATGGGAAAGTTGACAGTTAAGCCTATCTAGTGACAGCCCATCATAGGCTAGCTGGGTGATCTTGCAACTTGTATCATGTCGGAGTTTGATTTTCCCCATAGGGTTTCATTGATCGTGTATTCTCGAGTGTAGCTCTGGCTGAGAAGGTCGCAGCCATGGGAAAGTTGACAGTTAAGCCTATCTAGTGACAGCCCATCATAGGCTAGCTGGGTGATCTTGCAACTTGTATCATGCCGGAGTTGGATTTTCCCCATAGAGTTTCATTGATCGTTTACTCGGCAACTTCTATCAAGCAGGAGTTTAATTTTCCCCATAGCGCTCCATTGATCGTGTACTCTTGAGTGTAGCTCGGGCTGAGAACGACGCAGCCATGGGAAAGTTGACAGTTAAGCCTATCTAGTGACAGCCCATCATAGGCTAGCTGGGTGATCTTGCAACTTGTATCATGTCGGAGTTTGATTTTCCCCACAGGGTTTCATTGATCGTGTATTCTTGAGTGTAGCTCTGGCTGAGAAGGTCGCAGCCATGGGAAAGTTGACAGTTAAGCCTATCTAGTGACAGCCCATCATAGGCTAGCTGGGTGATCTTGCAACTTGTATCATGTCGGAGTTTGATTTTCCCCATAGGGTTTCATTGATCGTGTATTCTTGAGTGTAGCTCTGGCTGAGACGGTCGCAGCCATGGGAAAGTTGACAGTTAAGCCTATCTAGTGACAGCCCATCATAGGCTAGCTGGGTGATCTTGCAACTTGTATCATGCCGGAGTTGGATTTTCCCCATAGAGTTTCATTGATCGTTTACTCGGCAACTTCTATCAAGCAGGAGTTTAATTTTCCCCATAGCGCTTCATTGATCGTGTACTCTTGAGTGTAGCTCGGGCTGAGAACGACGCAGCCATGGGAAAGTTGACAGTTAAGCCTATCTAGTGACAGCCCATCATAGGCTAGCTGGGTGATCTTGCAACTTGTATCATGTCGGAGTTTGATTTTCCCCATAGGGTTTCATTGATCGTGTATTCTTGAGTGTAGCTCTGGCTGAGAAGGTCCCAGCCATGGGAAAGTTGACAGTTAAGCCTATCTAGTGACAGCCCATCATAGGCTAGCTGGGTGATCTTGCAACTTGTATCATGTCGGAGTTTGATTTTCCCCATAGGGTTTCATTGATCGTGTATTCTTGAGTGTAGCTCTGGCTGAGAAGGTCGCAGCCATGGGAAAGTTGACAGTTAAGCCTATCTAGTGACAGCCCATCATAGGCTAGCTGGGTGATCTTGCAACTTGTATCATGTCGGAGTTTGATTTTCCCCATAGGGTTTCATTGATCGTGTATTCTTGAGTGTAGCTCTGGCTGAGAAGGTCGCAGCCATGGGAAAGTTGACAGTTAAGCCTATCTAGTGACAGCCCATCATAGGCTAGCTGGGTGATCTTGCAACTTGTATCATGTCGGAGTTTGATTTTCCCCATAGGGGTTTCATTGATCGTGTATTCTTGAGTGTAGCTCTGGCTGAGAAGGTCCCAGCCATGGGAAAGTTGACAGTTAAGCCTATCTAGTGACAGCCCATCATAGGCTAGCTGGGTGATCTTGCAACTTGTATCATGCCGGAGTTGGATTTTCCCCATAGAGTTTCATTGATCGTTTACTCGGCAACTTCTATCAAGCAGGAGTTTAATTTTCCCCATAGCGCTTCATTGATCGTGTACTCTTGAGTGTAGCTCGGGCTGAGAACGACGCAGCCATGGGAAAGTTGACAGTTAAGCCTATCTAGTGACAGCCCATCATAGGCTAGCTGGGTGATCTTGCAACTTGTATCATGTCGGAGTTTGATTTTCCCCATAGGGTTTCATTGATCGTGTATTCTTGAGTGTAGCTCTGGCTGAGAAGGTCCCAGCCATGGGAAAGTTGACAGTTAAGCCTATCTAGTGACAGCCCATCATAGGCTAGCTGGGTGATCTTGCAACTTGTATCATGCCGGAGATGGATTTTCCCCATAGAGTTTCATTGATCGTTTACTCGGCAACTTCTATCAAGCAGGAGTTTAATTTTCCCCATAGCGCTTCATTGATCGTGTACTCTTGAGTGTAGCTCGGGCTGAGAACGACGCAGCCATGGGAAAGTTGACAGTTAAGCCTATCTAGTGACAGCCCATCATAGGCTAGCTGGGTGATCTTGCAACTTGTATCATGTCGGAGTTTGATTTTCCCCATAGGGTTTCATTGATCGTGTATTCTTGAGTGTAGCTCTGTCTGAGAAGGTCGCAGCCATGGGAAAGTTGACAGTTAAGCCTATCTAGTGACAGCCCATCATAGGCTAGCTGGGTGATCTTGCAACTTGTATCATGTCGGAGTTTGATTTTCCCCATAGGGTTTCATTGATCGTGTATTCTTGAGTGTAGCTCTGGCTGAGAAGGTCGCAGCCATGGGAAAGTTGACAGTTAAGCCTATCTAGTGACAGCCCATCATAGGCTAGCTGGGTGATCTTGCAACTTGTATCATGCCGGAGTTGGATTTTCCCCATAGAGTTTCATTGATCGTTTACTCGGCAACTTCTATCAAGCAGGAGTTTAATTTTCCCCATAGCGCTTCATTGATCGTGTACTCTTGAGTGTAGCTCGGGCTGAGAACGACGCAGCCATGGGAAAGTTGACAGTTAAGCATATCTAGTGACAGCCCATCATAGGCTAGCTGGGTGATCTTGCAACTTGTATCATGTCGGAGTTTGATTTTTCCCATAGGGTTTCATTGATCGTGTATTCTTGAGTGTAGCTCTGGCTGAGAAGGTCGCAGCCATGGGAAAGTTGACAGTTAAGCCTATCTAGTGACAGCCCATCATAGGCTAGCTGGGTGATCTTGCAACTTGTATCATGCCGGAGTTGGATTTTCCCCATAGGGTTTCATTTATCGTTTACTCGGCAACTTCTATCAAGCAGGAGTTTAATTTTCCCCGTAGCGCTTCATTGATCGTGTACTCTTGAGTGTAGCTCGGGCTGAGAACGACGCAGCCATGGGAAAGTTGACAGTTAAGCCTATCTAGTGACAGCCCATCATAGGCTAGCTGGGTGATCTTGCAACTTGTATCATGTCGGAGTTTGATTTTCCCCATAGGGTTTCATTGATCGTGTATTCTTGAGTGTAGCTCTGGCTGAGAAGGTCCCAGCCATGGGAAAGTTGACAGTTAAGCCTATCTAGTGACAGCCCATCATAGGCTAGCTGGGTGATCTTGCAACTTGTATCATGCCGGAGTTGGATTTTCCCCATAGAGTTTCATTGATCGTTTACTCGGCAACTTCTATCAAGCAGGAGTTTAATTTTCCCCATAGCGCTTCATTGATCGTGTACTCTTGAGTGTAGCTCGGGCTGAGAACGACGCAGCCATGGGAAAGTTGACAGTTAAGCCTATCTAGTGACAGCCCATCATAGGCTAGCTGGGTGATCTTGCAACTTGTATCATGTCGGAGTTTGATTTTCCCCATAGGGTTTCATTGATCGTGTATTCTTGAGTGTAGCTCTGGCTGAGAATGTCGCAGCCATGGGAAAGTTGACAGTTAAGCCTATCTAGTGACAGCCCATCATAGGCTAGCTGGGTGATCTTGCAACTTGTATCATGTCGGAGTTTGATTTTCCCCATAGGGTTTCATTGATCGTGTATTCTTGAGTGTAGCTCTGGCTGAGACGGTCGCAGCCATGGGAAAGTTGACAGTTAAGCCTATCTAGTGACAGCCCATCATAGGCTAGCTGGGTGATCTTGCAACTTGTATCATGCCGGAGTTGGATTTTCCCCATAGAGTTTCATTGATCGTTTACTTGGCAACTTCTATCAAGCAGGAGTTTAATTTTCCCCATAGCGCTTCATTGATCGTGTACTCTTGAGTGTAGCTCGGGCTGAGAACGACGCAGCCATGGGAAAGTTGACAGTTAAGCCTATCTAGTGACAGCCCATCATAGGCTAGCTGGGTGATCTTGCAACTTGTATCATGTCGGAGTTTGATTTTCCCCATAGGGTTTCATTGATCGTGTATTCTTGAGTGTAGCTCTGGCTGAGAAGGTCGCAGCCATGGGAAAGTTGACAGTTAAGCCTATCTAGTGACAGCCCATCATAGGCTAGCTGGGTGATCTTGCAACTTGTATCATGTCGGAGTTTGATTTTCCCCATAGGGTTTCATTGATCGTGTATTCTTGAGTGTAGCTCTGGCTGAGAAGGTCGCAGCCATGGGAAAGTTGACAGTTAAGCCTATCTAGTGACAGCCCATCATAGGCTAGCTGGGTGATCTTGCAACTTGTATCATGTCGGAGTTTGATTTTCCCCATAGGGGTTTCATTGATCGTGTATTCTTGAGTGTAGCTCTGGCTGAGAAGGTCCCAGCCATGGGAAAGTTGACAGTTAAGCCTATCTAGTGACAGCCCATCATAGGCTAGCTGGGTGATCTTGCAACTTGTATCATGCCGGAGTTGGATTTTCCCCATAGAGTTTCATTGATCGTTTACTCGGCAACTTCTATCAAGCAGGAGTTTAATTTTCCCCATAGCGCTTCATTGATCGTGTACTCTTGAGTGTAGCTCGGGCTGAGAACGACGCAGCCATGGGAAAGTTGACAGTTAAGCCTATCTAGTGACAGCCCATCATAGGCTAGCTGGGTGATCTTGCAACTTGTATCATGTCGGAGTTTGATTTTCCCCATAGGGTTTCATTGATCGTGTATTCTCGAGTGTAGCTCTGGCTGAGAAGGTCGCAGCCATGGGAAAGTTGACAGTTAAGCCTATCTAGTGACAGCCCATCATAGGCTAGCTGGGTGATCTTGCAACTTGTATCATGCCGGAGTTGGATTTTCCCCATAGAGTTTCATTGATCGTTTACTCGGCAACTTCTATCAAGCAGGAGTTTAATTTTCCCCATAGCGCTCCATTGATCGTGTACTCTTGAGTGTAGCTCGGGCTGAGAACGACGCAGCCATGGGAAAGTTGACAGTTAAGCCTATCTAGTGACAGCCCATCATAGGCTAGCTGGGTGATCTTGCAACTTGTATCATGTCGGAGTTTGATTTTCCCCACAGGGTTTCATTGATCGTGTATTCTTGAGTGTAGCTCTGGCTGAGAAGGTCGCAGCCATGGGAAAGTTGACAGTTAAGCCTATCTAGTGACAGCCCATCATAGGCTAGCTGGGTGATCTTGCAACTTGTATCATGTCGGAGTTTGATTTTCCCCATAGGGTTTCATTGATCGTGTATTCTTGAGTGTAGCTCTGGCTGAGACGGTCGCAGCCATGGGAAAGTTGACAGTTAAGCCTATCTAGTGACAGCCCATCATAGGCTAGCTGGGTGATCTTGCAACTTGTATCATGCCGGAGTTGGATTTTCCCCATAGAGTTTCATTGATCGTTTACTCGGCAACTTCTATCAAGCAGGAGTTTAATTTTCCCCATAGCGCTTCATTGATCGTGTACTCTTGAGTGTAGCTCGGGCTGAGAACGACGCAGCCATGGGAAAGTTGACAGTTAAGCCTATCTAGTGACAGCCCATCATAGGCTAGCTGGGTGATCTTGCAACTTGTATCATGTCGGAGTTTGATTTTCCCCATAGGGTTTCATTGATCGTGTATTCTTGAGTGTAGCTCTGGCTGAGAAGGTCCCAGCCATGGGAAAGTTGACAGTTAAGCCTATCTAGTGACAGCCCATCATAGGCTAGCTGGGTGATCTTGCAACTTGTATCATGCCGGAGTTGGATTTTCCCCATAGAGTTTCATTGATCGTTTACTCGGCAACTTCTATCAAGCAGGAGTTTAATTTTCCCCATAGCGCTTCATTGATCGTGTACTCTTGAGTGTAGCTCGGGCTGAGAACGACGCAGCCATGGGAAAGTTGACAGTTAAGCCTATCTAGTGACAGCCCATCATAGGCTAGCTGGGTGATCTTGCAACTTGTATCATGTCGGAGTTTGATTTTCCCCATAGGGTTTCATTGATCGTGTATTCTTGAGTGTAGCTCTGGCTGAGAAGGTCGCAGCCATGGGAAAGTTGACAGTTAAGCCTATCTAGTGACAGCCCATCATAGGCTAGCTGGGTGATCTTGCAACTTGTATCATGTCGGAGTTTGATTTTCCCCATAGGGTTTCATTGATCGTGTATTCTTGAGTGTAGCTCTGGCTGAGACGGTCGCAGCCATGGGAAAGTTGACAGTTAAGCCTATCTAGTGACAGCCCATCATAGGCTAGCTGGGTGATCTTGCAACTTGTATCATGCCGGAGTTGGATTTTCCCCATAGAGTTTCATTGATCGTTTACTTGGCAACTTCTATCAAGCAGGAGTTTAATTTTCCCCATAGCGCTTCATTGATCGTGTACTCTTGAGTGTAGCTCGGGCTGAGAACGACGCAGCCATGGGAAAGTTGACAGTTAAGCCTATCTAGTGACAGCCCATCATAGGCTAGCTGGGTGATCTTGCAACTTGTATCATGTCGGAGTTTGATTTTCCCCATAGGGTTTCATTGATCGTGTATTCTTGAGTGTAGCTCTGGCTGAGAAGGTCGCAGCCATGGGAAAGTTGACAGTTAAGCCTATCTAGTGACAGCCCATCATAGGCTAGCTGGGTGATCTTGCAACTTGTATCATGTCGGAGTTTGATTTTCCCCATAGGGTTTCATTGATCGTGTATTCTTGAGTGTAGCTCTGGCTGAGAAGGTCGCAGCCATGGGAAAGTTGACAGTTAAGCCTATCTAGTGACAGCCCATCATAGGCTAGCTGGGTGATCTTGCAACTTGTATCATGTCGGAGTTTGATTTTCCCCATAGGGGTTTCATTGATCGTGTATTCTTGAGTGTAGCTCTGGCTGAGAAGGTCCCAGCCATGGGAAAGTTGACAGTTAAGCCTATCTAGTGACAGCCCATCATAGGCTAGCTGGGTGATCTTGCAACTTGTATCATGCCGGAGTTGGATTTTCCCCATAGAGTTTCATTGATCGTTTACTCGGCAACTTCTATCAAGCAGGAGTTTAATTTTCCCCATAGCGCTTCATTGATCGTGTACTCTTGAGTGTAGCTCGGGCTGAGAACGACGCAGCCATGGGAAAGTTGACAGTTAAGCCTATCTAGTGACAGCCCATCATAGGCTAGCTGGGTGATCTTGCAACTTGTATCATGTCGGAGTTTGATTTTCCCCATAGGGTTTCATTGATCGTGTATTCTCGAGTGTAGCTCTGGCTGAGAAGGTCGCAGCCATGGGAAAGTTGACAGTTAAGCCTATCTAGTGACAGCCCATCATAGGCTAGCTGGGTGATCTTGCAACTTGTATCATGCCGGAGTTGGATTTTCCCCATAGAGTTTCATTGATCGTTTACTCGGCAACTTCTATCAAGCAGGAGTTTAATTTTCCCCATAGCGCTCCATTGATCGTGTACTCTTGAGTGTAGCTCGGGCTGAGAACGACGCAGCCATGGGAAAGTTGACAGTTAAGCCTATCTAGTGACAGCCCATCATAGGCTAGCTGGGTGATCTTGCAACTTGTATCATGTCGGAGTTTGATTTTCCCCACAGGGTTTCATTGATCGTGTATTCTTGAGTGTAGCTCTGGCTGAGAAGGTCGCAGCCATGGGAAAGTTGACAGTTAAGCCTATCTAGTGACAGCCCATCATAGGCTAGCTGGGTGATCTTGCAACTTGTATCATGTCGGAGTTTGATTTTCCCCATAGGGTTTCATTGATCGTGTATTCTTGAGTGTAGCTCTGGCTGAGACGGTCGCAGCCATGGGAAAGTTGACAGTTAAGCCTATCTAGTGACAGCCCATCATAGGCTAGCTGGGTGATCTTGCAACTTGTATCATGCCGGAGTTGGATTTTCCCCATAGAGTTTCATTGATCGTTTACTCGGCAACTTCTATCAAGCAGGAGTTTAATTTTCCCCATAGCGCTTCATTGATCGTGTACTCTTGAGTGTAGCTCGGGCTGAGAACGACGCAGCCATGGGAAAGTTGACAGTTAAGCCTATCTAGTGACAGCCCATCATAGGCTAGCTGGGTGATCTTGCAACTTGTATCATGTCGGAGTTTGATTTTCCCCATAGGGTTTCATTGATCGTGTATTCTTGAGTGTAGCTCTGGCTGAGAAGGTCCCAGCCATGGGAAAGTTGACAGTTAAGCCTATCTAGTGACAGCCCATCATAGGCTAGCTGGGTGATCTTGCAACTTGTATCATGCCGGAGTTGGATTTTCCCCATAGAGTTTCATTGATCGTTTACTCGGCAACTTCTATCAAGCAGGAGTTTAATTTTCCCCATAGCGCTTCATTGATCGTGTACTCTTGAGTGTAGCTCGGGCTGAGAACGACGCAGCCATGGGAAAGTTGACAGTTAAGCCTATCTAGTGACAGCCCATCATAGGCTAGCTGGGTGATCTTGCAACTTGTATCATGTCGGAGTTTGATTTTCCCCATAGGGTTTCATTGATCGTGTATTCTTGAGTGTAGCTCTGGCTGAGAAGGTCCCAGCCATGGGAAAGTTGACAGTTAAGCCTATCTAGTGACAGCCCATCATAGGCTAGCTGGGTGATCTTGCAACTTGTATCATGCCGGAGATGGATTTTCCCCATAGAGTTTCATTGATCGTTTACTCGGCAACTTCTATCAAGCAGGAGTTTAATTTTCCCCATAGCGCTTCATTGATCGTGTACTCTTGAGTGTAGCTCGGGCTGAGAACGACGCAGCCATGGGAAAGTTGACAGTTAAGCCTATCTAGTGACAGCCCATCATAGGCTAGCTGGGTGATCTTGCAACTTGTATCATGTCGGAGTTTGATTTTCCCCATAGGGTTTCATTGATCGTGTATTCTTGAGTGTAGCTCTGTCTGAGAAGGTCGCAGCCATGGGAAAGTTGACAGTTAAGCCTATCTAGTGACAGCCCATCATAGGCTAGCTGGGTGATCTTGCAACTTGTATCATGTCGGAGTTTGATTTTCCCCATAGGGTTTCATTGATCGTGTATTCTTGAGTGTAGCTCTGGCTGAGAAGGTCGCAGCCATGGGAAAGTTGACAGTTAAGCCTATCTAGTGACAGCCCATCATAGGCTAGCTGGGTGATCTTGCAACTTGTATCATGTCGGAGTTTGATTTTCCCCATAGGGTTTCATTGATCGTGTATTCTTGAGTGTAGCTCTGGCTGAGAAGGTCCCAGCCATGGGAAAGTTGACAGTTAAGCCTATCTAGTGACAGCCCATCATAGGCTAGCTGGGTGATCTTGCAACTTGTATCATGCCGGAGTTGGATTTTCCCCATAGAGTTTCATTGATCGTTTACTCGGCAACTTCTATCAAGCAGGAGTTTAATTTTCCCCATAGCGCTTCATTGATCGTGTACTCTTGAGTGTAGCTCGGGCTGAGAACGACGCAGCCATGGGAAAGTTGACAGTTAAGCCTATCTAGTGACAGCCCATCATAGGCTAGCTGGGTGATCTTGCAACTTGTATCATGTCGGAGTTTGATTTTCCCCATAGGGTTTCATTGATCGTGTATTCTCGAGTGTAGCTCTGGCTGAGAAGGTCGCAGCCATGGGAAAGTTGACAGTTAAGCCTATCTAGTGACAGCCCATCATAGGCTAGCTGGGTGATCTTGCAACTTGTATCATGCCGGAGTTGGATTTTCCCCATAGAGTTTCATTGATCGTTTACTCGGCAACTTCTATCAAGCAGGAGTTTAATTTTCCCCATAGCGCTCCATTGATCGTGTACTCTTGAGTGTAGCTCGGGCTGAGAACGACGCAGCCATGGGAAAGTTGACAGTTAAGCCTATCTAGTGACAGCCCATCATAGGCTAGCTGGGTGATCTTGCAACTTGTATCATGTCGGAGTTTGATTTTCCCCACAGGGTTTCATTGATCGTGTATTCTTGAGTGTAGCTCTGGCTGAGAAGGTCGCAGCCATGGGAAAGTTGACAGTTAAGCCTATCTAGTGACAGCCCATCATAGGCTAGCTGGGTGATCTTGCAACTTGTATCATGTCGGAGTTTGATTTTCCCCATAGGGTTTCATTGATCGTGTATTCTTGAGTGTAGCTCTGGCTGAGACGGTCGCAGCCATGGGAAAGTTGACAGTTAAGCCTATCTAGTGACAGCCCATCATAGGCTAGCTGGGTGATCTTGCAACTTGTATCATGCCGGAGTTGGATTTTCCCCATAGAGTTTCATTGATCGTTTACTTGGCAACTTCTATCAAGCAGGAGTTTAATTTTCCCCATAGCGCTTCATTGATCGTGTACTCTTGAGTGTAGCTCGGGCTGAGAACGACGCAGCCATGGGAAAGTTGACAGTTAAGCCTATCTAGTGACAGCCCATCATAGGCTAGCTGGGTGATCTTGCAACTTGTATCATGTCGGAGTTTGATTTTCCCCATAGGGTTTCATTGATCGTGTATTCTTGAGTGTAGCTCTGGCTGAGAAGGTCGCAGCCATGGGAAAGTTGACAGTTAAGCCTATCTAGTGACAGCCCATCATAGGCTAGCTGGGTGATCTTGCAACTTGTATCATGTCGGAGTTTGATTTTCCCCATAGGGTTTCATTGATCGTGTATTCTTGAGTGTAGCTCTGGCTGAGAAGGTCGCAGCCATGGGAAAGTTGACAGTTAAGCCTATCTAGTGACAGCCCATCATAGGCTAGCTGGGTGATCTTGCAACTTGTATCATGTCGGAGTTTGATTTTCCCCATAGGGGTTTCATTGATCGTGTATTCTTGAGTGTAGCTCTGGCTGAGAAGGTCCCAGCCATGGGAAAGTTGACAGTTAAGCCTATCTAGTGACAGCCCATCATAGGCTAGCTGGGTGATCTTGCAACTTGTATCATGCCGGAGTTGGATTTTCCCCATAGAGTTTCATTGATCGTTTACTCGGCAACTTCTATCAAGCAGGAGTTTAATTTTCCCCATAGCGCTTCATTGATCGTGTACTCTTGAGTGTAGCTCGGGCTGAGAACGACGCAGCCATGGGAAAGTTGACAGTTAAGCCTATCTAGTGACAGCCCATCATAGGCTAGCTGGGTGATCTTGCAACTTGTATCATGTCGGAGTTTGATTTTCCCCATAGGGTTTCATTGATCGTGTATTCTCGAGTGTAGCTCTGGCTGAGAAGGTCGCAGCCATGGGAAAGTTGACAGTTAAGCCTATCTAGTGACAGCCCATCATAGGCTAGCTGGGTGATCTTGCAACTTGTATCATGCCGGAGTTGGATTTTCCCCATAGAGTTTCATTGATCGTTTACTCGGCAACTTCTATCAAGCAGGAGTTTAATTTTCCCCATAGCGCTCCATTGATCGTGTACTCTTGAGTGTAGCTCGGGCTGAGAACGACGCAGCCATGGGAAAGTTGACAGTTAAGCCTATCTAGTGACAGCCCATCATAGGCTAGCTGGGTGATCTTGCAACTTGTATCATGTCGGAGTTTGATTTTCCCCACAGGGTTTCATTGATCGTGTATTCTTGAGTGTAGCTCTGGCTGAGAAGGTCGCAGCCATGGGAAAGTTGACAGTTAAGCCTATCTAGTGACAGCCCATCATAGGCTAGCTGGGTGATCTTGCAACTTGTATCATGTCGGAGTTTGATTTTCCCCATAGGGTTTCATTGATCGTGTATTCTTGAGTGTAGCTCTGGCTGAGACGGTCGCAGCCATGGGAAAGTTGACAGTTAAGCCTATCTAGTGACAGCCCATCATAGGCTAGCTGGGTGATCTTGCAACTTGTATCATGCCGGAGTTGGATTTTCCCCATAGAGTTTCATTGATCGTTTACTTGGCAACTTCTATCAAGCAGGAGTTTAATTTTCCCCATAGCGCTTCATTGATCGTGTACTCTTGAGTGTAGCTCGGGCTGAGAACGACGCAGCCATGGGAAAGTTGACAGTTAAGCCTATCTAGTGACAGCCCATCATAGGCTAGCTGGGTGATCTTGCAACTTGTATCATGTCGGAGTTTGATTTTCCCCATAGGGTTTCATTGATCGTGTATTCTTGAGTGTAGCTCTGGCTGAGAAGGTCGCAGCCATGGGAAAGTTGACAGTTAAGCCTATCTAGTGACAGCCCATCATAGGCTAGCTGGGTGATCTTGCAACTTGTATCATGTCGGAGTTTGATTTTCCCCATAGGGTTTCATTGATCGTGTATTCTTGAGTGTAGCTCTGGCTGAGAAGGTCGCAGCCATGGGAAAGTTGACAGTTAAGCCTATCTAGTGACAGCCCATCATAGGCTAGCTGGGTGATCTTGCAACTTGTATCATGTCGGAGTTTGATTTTCCCCATAGGGGTTTCATTGATCGTGTATTCTTGAGTGTAGCTCTGGCTGAGAAGGTCCCAGCCATGGGAAAGTTGACAGTTAAGCCTATCTAGTGACAGCCCATCATAGGCTAGCTGGGTGATCTTGCAACTTGTATCATGCCGGAGTTGGATTTTCCCCATAGAGTTTCATTGATCGTTTACTCGGCAACTTCTATCAAGCAGGAGTTTAATTTTCCCCATAGCGCTTCATTGATCGTGTACTCTTGAGTGTAGCTCGGGCTGAGAACGACGCAGCCATGGGAAAGTTGACAGTTAAGCCTATCTAGTGACAGCCCATCATAGGCTAGCTGGGTGATCTTGCAACTTGTATCATGTCGGAGTTTGATTTTCCCCATAGGGTTTCATTGATCGTGTATTCTCGAGTGTAGCTCTGGCTGAGAAGGTCGCAGCCATGGGAAAGTTGACAGTTAAGCCTATCTAGTGACAGCCCATCATAGGCTAGCTGGGTGATCTTGCAACTTGTATCATGCCGGAGTTGGATTTTCCCCATAGAGTTTCATTGATCGTTTACTCGGCAACTTCTATCAAGCAGGAGTTTAATTTTCCCCATAGCGCTCCATTGATCGTGTACTCTTGAGTGTAGCTCGGGCTGAGAACGACGCAGCCATGGGAAAGTTGACAGTTAAGCCTATCTAGTGACAGCCCATCATAGGCTAGCTGGGTGATCTTGCAACTTGTATCATGTCGGAGTTTGATTTTCCCCACAGGGTTTCATTGATCGTGTATTCTTGAGTGTAGCTCTGGCTGAGAAGGTCGCAGCCATGGGAAAGTTGACAGTTAAGCCTATCTAGTGACAGCCCATCATAGGCTAGCTGGGTGATCTTGCAACTTGTATCATGTCGGAGTTTGATTTTCCCCATAGGGTTTCATTGATCGTGTATTCTTGAGTGTAGCTCTGGCTGAGACGGTCGCAGCCATGGGAAAGTTGACAGTTAAGCCTATCTAGTGACAGCCCATCATAGGCTAGCTGGGTGATCTTGCAACTTGTATCATGCCGGAGTTGGATTTTCCCCATAGAGTTTCATTGATCGTTTACTCGGCAACTTCTATCAAGCAGGAGTTTAATTTTCCCCATAGCGCTTCATTGATCGTGTACTCTTGAGTGTAGCTCGGGCTGAGAACGACGCAGCCATGGGAAAGTTGACAGTTAAGCCTATCTAGTGACAGCCCATCATAGGCTAGCTGGGTGATCTTGCAACTTGTATCATGTCGGAGTTTGATTTTCCCCATAGGGTTTCATTGATCGTGTATTCTTGAGTGTAGCTCTGGCTGAGAAGGTCCCAGCCATGGGAAAGTTGACAGTTAAGCCTATCTAGTGACAGCCCATCATAGGCTAGCTGGGTGATCTTGCAACTTGTATCATGTCGGAGTTTGATTTTCCCCATAGGGTTTCATTGATCGTGTATTCTTGAGTGTAGCTCTGGCTGAGAAGGTCGCAGCCATGGGAAAGTTGACAGTTAAGCCTATCTAGTGACAGCCCATCATAGGCTAGCTGGGTGATCTTGCAACTTGTATCATGTCGGAGTTTGATTTTCCCCATAGGGTTTCATTGATCGTGTATTCTTGAGTGTAGCTCTGGCTGAGAAGGTCGCAGCCATGGGAAAGTTGACAGTTAAGCCTATCTAGTGACAGCCCATCATAGGCTAGCTGGGTGATCTTGCAACTTGTATCATGTCGGAGTTTGATTTTCCCCATAGGGGTTTCATTGATCGTGTATTCTTGAGTGTAGCTCTGGCTGAGAAGGTCCCAGCCATGGGAAAGTTGACAGTTAAGCCTATCTAGTGACAGCCCATCATAGGCTAGCTGGGTGATCTTGCAACTTGTATCATGCCGGAGTTGGATTTTCCCCATAGAGTTTCATTGATCGTTTACTCGGCAACTTCTATCAAGCAGGAGTTTAATTTTCCCCATAGCGCTTCATTGATCGTGTACTCTTGAGTGTAGCTCGGGCTGAGAACGACGCAGCCATGGGAAAGTTGACAGTTAAGCCTATCTAGTGACAGCCCATCATAGGCTAGCTGGGTGATCTTGCAACTTGTATCATGTCGGAGTTTGATTTTCCCCATAGGGTTTCATTGATCGTGTATTCTTGAGTGTAGCTCTGGCTGAGAAGGTCCCAGCCATGGGAAAGTTGACAGTTAAGCCTATCTAGTGACAGCCCATCATAGGCTAGCTGGGTGATCTTGCAACTTGTATCATGCCGGAGATGGATTTTCCCCATAGAGTTTCATTGATCGTTTACTCGGCAACTTCTATCAAGCAGGAGTTTAATTTTCCCCATAGCGCTTCATTGATCGTGTACTCTTGAGTGTAGCTCGGGCTGAGAACGACGCAGCCATGGGAAAGTTGACAGTTAAGCCTATCTAGTGACAGCCCATCATAGGCTAGCTGGGTGATCTTGCAACTTGTATCATGTCGGAGTTTGATTTTCCCCATAGGGTTTCATTGATCGTGTATTCTTGAGTGTAGCTCTGTCTGAGAAGGTCGCAGCCATGGGAAAGTTGACAGTTAAGCCTATCTAGTGACAGCCCATCATAGGCTAGCTGGGTGATCTTGCAACTTGTATCATGTCGGAGTTTGATTTTCCCCATAGGGTTTCATTGATCGTGTATTCTTGAGTGTAGCTCTGGCTGAGAAGGTCGCAGCCATGGGAAAGTTGACAGTTAAGCCTATCTAGTGACAGCCCATCATAGGCTAGCTGGGTGATCTTGCAACTTGTATCATGCCGGAGTTGGATTTTCCCCATAGAGTTTCATTGATCGTTTACTCGGCAACTTCTATCAAGCAGGAGTTTAATTTTCCCCATAGCGCTTCATTGATCGTGTACTCTTGAGTGTAGCTCGGGCTGAGAACGACGCAGCCATGGGAAAGTTGACAGTTAAGCATATCTAGTGACAGCCCATCATAGGCTAGCTGGGTGATCTTGCAACTTGTATCATGTCGGAGTTTGATTTTCCCCATAGGGTTTCATTGATCGTGTATTCTTGAGTGTAGCTCTGGCTGAGAAGGTCGCAGCCATGGGAAAGTTGACAGTTAAGCCTATCTAGTGACAGCCCATCATAGGCTAGCTGGGTGATCTTGCAACTTGTATCATGCCGGAGTTGGATTTTCCCCATAGGGTTTCATTTATCGTTTACTCGGCAACTTCTATCAAGCAGGAGTTTAATTTTCCCCGTAGCGCTTCATTGATCGTGTACTCTTGAGTGTAGCTCGGGCTGAGAACGACGCAGCCATGGGAAAGTTGACAGTTAAGCCTATCTAGTGACAGCCCATCATAGGCTAGCTGGGTGATCTTGCAACTTGTATCATGTCGGAGTTTGATTTTCCCCATAGGGTTTCATTGATCGTGTATTCTTGAGTGTAGCTCTGGCTGAGAAGGTCCCAGCCATGGGAAAGTTGACAGTTAAGCCTATCTAGTGACAGCCCATCATAGGCTAGCTGGGTGATCTTGCAACTTGTATCATGCCGGAGTTGGATTTTCCCCATAGAGTTTCATTGATCGTTTACTCGGCAACTTCTATCAAGCAGGAGTTTAATTTTCCCCATAGCGCTTCATTGATCGTGTACTCTTGAGTGTAGCTCGGGCTGAGAACGACGCAGCCATGGGAAAGTTGACAGTTAAGCCTATCTAGTGACAGCCCATCATAGGCTAGCTGGGTGATCTTGCAACTTGTATCATGTCGGAGTTTGATTTTCCCCATAGGGTTTCATTGATCGTGTATTCTTGAGTGTAGCTCTGGCTGAGAAGGTCGCAGCCATGGGAAAGTTGACAGTTAAGCCTATCTAGTGACAGCCCATCATAGGCTAGCTGGGTGATCTTGCAACTTGTATCATGTCGGAGTTTGATTTTCCCCATAGGGTTTCATTGATCGTGTATTCTTGAGTGTAGCTCTGGCTGAGACGGTCGCAGCCATGGGAAAGTTGACAGTTAAGCCTATCTAGTGACAGCCCATCATAGGCTAGCTGGGTGATCTTGCAACTTGTATCATGCCGGAGTTGGATTTTCCCCATAGAGTTTCATTGATCGTTTACTTGGCAACTTCTATCAAGCAGGAGTTTAATTTTCCCCATAGCGCTTCATTGATCGTGTACTCTTGAGTGTAGCTCGGGCTGAGAACGACGCAGCCATGGGAAAGTTGACAGTTAAGCCTATCTAGTGACAGCCCATCATAGGCTAGCTGGGTGATCTTGCAACTTGTATCATGTCGGAGTTTGATTTTCCCCATAGGGTTTCATTGATCGTGTATTCTTGAGTGTAGCTCTGGCTGAGAAGGTCGCAGCCATGGGAAAGTTGACAGTTAAGCCTATCTAGTGACAGCCCATCATAGGCTAGCTGGGTGATCTTGCAACTTGTATCATGTCGGAGTTTGATTTTCCCCATAGGGTTTCATTGATCGTGTATTCTTGAGTGTAGCTCTGGCTGAGAAGGTCGCAGCCATGGGAAAGTTGACAGTTAAGCCTATCTAGTGACAGCCCATCATAGGCTAGCTGGGTGATCTTGCAACTTGTATCATGTCGGAGTTTGATTTTCCCCATAGGGGTTTCATTGATCGTGTATTCTTGAGTGTAGCTCTGGCTGAGAAGGTCCCAGCCATGGGAAAGTTGACAGTTAAGCCTATCTAGTGACAGCCCATCATAGGCTAGCTGGGTGATCTTGCAACTTGTATCATGCCGGAGTTGGATTTTCCCCATAGAGTTTCATTGATCGTTTACTCGGCAACTTCTATCAAGCAGGAGTTTAATTTTCCCCATAGCGCTTCATTGATCGTGTACTCTTGAGTGTAGCTCGGGCTGAGAACGACGCAGCCATGGGAAAGTTGACAGTTAAGCCTATCTAGTGACAGCCCATCATAGGCTAGCTGGGTGATCTTGCAACTTGTATCATGTCGGAGTTTGATTTTCCCCATAGGGTTTCATTGATCGTGTATTCTCGAGTGTAGCTCTGGCTGAGAAGGTCGCAGCCATGGGAAAGTTGACAGTTAAGCCTATCTAGTGACAGCCCATCATAGGCTAGCTGGGTGATCTTACAACTTGTATCATGCCGGAGTTGGATTTTCCCCATAGAGTTTCATTGATCGTTTACTCGGCAACTTCTATCAAGCAGGAGTTTAATTTTCCCCATAGCGCTTCATTGATCGTGTACTCTTGAGTGTAGCTCGGGCTGAGAACGACGCAGCCATGGGAAAGTTGACAGTTAAGCCTATCTAGTGACAGCCCATCATAGGCTAGCTGGGTGATCTTGCAACTTGTATCATGTCGGAGTTTGATTTTCCCCATAGGGTTTCATTGATCGTGTATTCTCGAGTGTAGCTCTGGCTGAGAAGGTCGCAGCCATGGGAAAGTTGACAGTTAAGCCTATCTAGTGACAGCCCATCATAGGCTAGCTGGGTGATCTTGCAACTTGTATCATGTCGGAGTTTGATTTTCCCCATAGGGGTTTCATTGATCGTGTATTCTTGAGTGTAGCTCTGGCTGAGAAGGTCCCAGCCATGGGAAAGTTGACAGTTAAGCCTATCTAGTGACAGCCCATCATAGGCTAGCTGGGTGATCTTGCAACTTGTATCATGCCGGAGTTGGATTTTCCCCATAGAGTTTCATTGATCGTTTACTCGGCAACTTCTATCAAGCAGGAGTTTAATTTTCCCCATAGCGCTTCATTGATCGTGTACTCTTGAGTGTAGCTCGGGCTGAGAACGACGCAGCCATGGGAAAGTTGACAGTTAAGCCTATCTAGTGACAGCCCATCATAGGCTAGCTGGGTGATCTTGCAACTTGTATCATGTCGGAGTTTGATTTTCCCCATAGGGTTTCATTGATCGTGTATTCTTGAGTGTAGCTCTGGCTGAGACGGTCGCAGCCATGGGAAAGTTGACAGTTAAGCCTATCTAGTGACAGCCCATCATAGGCTAGCTGGGTGATCTTGCAACTTGTATCATGCCGGAGTTGGATTTTCCCCATAGAGTTTCATTGATCGTTTACTCGGCAACTTCTATCAAGCAGGAGTTTAATTTTCCCCATAGCGCTTCATTGATCGTGTACTCTTGAGTGTAGTTCGGGCTGAGAACGACGCAGCCATGGGAAAGTTGACAGTTAAGCCTATCTAGTGACAGCCCATCATAGGCTAGCTGGGTGATCTTGCAACTTGTATCATGTCGGAGTTTGATTTTCCCCATAGGGTTTCATTGATCGTGTATTCTTGAGTGTAGCTCTGGCTGAGAAGGTCCCAGCCATGGGAAAGTTGACAGTTAAGCCTATCTAGTGACAGCCCATCATAGGCTAGCTGGGTGATCTTGCAACTTGTATCATGCCGGAGTTGGATTTTCCCCATAGAGTTTCATTGATCGTTTACTCGGCAACTTCTATCAAGCAGGAGTTTAATTTTCCCCATAGCGCTTCATTGATCGTGTACTCTTGAGTGTAGCTCGGGCTGAGAACGACGCAGCCATGGGAAAGTTGACAGTTAAGCCTATCTAGTGACAGCCCATCATAGGCTAGCTGGGTGATCTTGCAACTTGTATCATGTCGGAGTTTGATTTTCCCCATAGGGTTTCATTGATCGTGTATTCTTGAGTGTAGCTCTGGCTGAGAAGGTCGCAGCCATGGGAAAGTTGACAGTTAAGCCTATCTAGTGACAGCCCATCATAGGCTAGCTGGGTGATCTTGCAACTTGTATCATGTCGGAGTTTGATTTTCCCCATAGGGTTTCATTGATCGTGTATTCTTGAGTGTAGCTCTGGCTGAGACGGTCGCAGCCATGGGAAAGTTGACAGTTAAGCCTATCTAGTGACAGCCCATCATAGGCTAGCTGGGTGATCTTGCAACTTGTATCATGCCGGAGTTGGATTTTCCCCATAGAGTTTCATTGATCGTTTACTTGGCAACTTCTATCAAGCAGGAGTTTAATTTTCCCCATAGCGCTTCATTGATCGTGTACTCTTGAGTGTAGCTCGGGCTGAGAACGACGCAGCCATGGGAAAGTTGACAGTTAAGCCTATCTAGTGACAGCCCATCATAGGCTAGCTGGGTGATCTTGCAACTTGTATCATGTCGGAGTTTGATTTTCCCCATAGGGTTTCATTGATCGTGTATTCTTGAGTGTAGCTCTGGCTGAGAAGGTCGCAGCCATGGGAAAGTTGACAGTTAAGCCTATCTAGTGACAGCCCATCATAGGCTAGCTGGGTGATCTTGCAACTTGTATCATGTCGGAGTTTGATTTTCCCCATAGGGTTTCATTGATCGTGTATTCTTGAGTGTAGCTCTGGCTGAGAAGGTCGCAGCCATGGGAAAGTTGACAGTTAAGCCTATCTAGTGACAGCCCATCATAGGCTAGCTGGGTGATCTTGCAACTTGTATCATGTCGGAGTTTGATTTTCCCCATAGGGGTTTCATTGATCGTGTATTCTTGAGTGTAGCTCTGGCTGAGAAGGTCCCAGCCATGGGAAAGTTGACAGTTAAGCCTATCTAGTGACAGCCCATCATAGGCTAGCTGGGTGATCTTGCAACTTGTATCATGCCGGAGTTGGATTTTCCCCATAGAGTTTCATTGATCGTTTACTCGGCAACTTCTATCAAGCAGGAGTTTAATTTTCCCCATAGCGCTTCATTGATCGTGTACTCTTGAGTGTAGCTCGGGCTGAGAACGACGCAGCCATGGGAAAGTTGACAGTTAAGCCTATCTAGTGACAGCCCATCATAGGCTAGCTGGGTGATCTTGCAACTTGTATCATGTCGGAGTTTGATTTTCCCCATAGGGTTTCATTGATCGTGTATTCTCGAGTGTAGCTCTGGCTGAGAAGGTCGCAGCCATGGGAAAGTTGACAGTTAAGCCTATCTAGTGACAGCCCATCATAGGCTAGCTGGGTGATCTTGCAACTTGTATCATGCCGGAGTTGGATTTTCCCCATAGAGTTTCATTGATCGTTTACTCGGCAACTTCTATCAAGCAGGAGTTTAATTTTCCCCATAGCGCTCCATTGATCGTGTACTCTTGAGTGTAGCTCGGGCTGAGAACGACGCAGCCATGGGAAAGTTGACAGTTAAGCCTATCTAGTGACAGCCCATCATAGGCTAGCTGGGTGATCTTGCAACTTGTATCATGTCGGAGTTTGATTTTCCCCACAGGGTTTCATTGATCGTGTATTCTTGAGTGTAGCTCTGGCTGAGAAGGTCGCAGCCATGGGAAAGTTGACAGTTAAGCCTATCTAGTGACAGCCCATCATAGGCTAGCTGGGTGATCTTGCAACTTGTATCATGTCGGAGTTTGATTTTCCCCATAGGGTTTCATTGATCGTGTATTCTTGAGTGTAGCTCTGGCTGAGACGGTCGCAGCCATGGGAAAGTTGACAGTTAAGCCTATCTAGTGACAGCCCATCATAGGCTAGCTGGGTGATCTTGCAACTTGTATCATGCCGGAGTTGGATTTTCCCCATAGAGTTTCATTGATCGTTTACTCGGCAACTTCTATCAAGCAGGAGTTTAATTTTCCCCATAGCGCTTCATTGATCGTGTACTCTTGAGTGTAGCTCGGGCTGAGAACGACGCAGCCATGGGAAAGTTGACAGTTAAGCCTATCTAGTGACAGCCCATCATAGGCTAGCTGGGTGATCTTGCAACTTGTATCATGTCGGAGTTTGATTTTCCCCATAGGGTTTCATTGATCGTGTATTCTTGAGTGTAGCTCTGGCTGAGAAGGTCCCAGCCATGGGAAAGTTGACAGTTAAGCCTATCTAGTGACAGCCCATCATAGGCTAGCTGGGTGATCTTGCAACTTGTATCATGCCGGAGTTGGATTTTCCCCATAGAGTTTCATTGATCGTTTACTCGGCAACTTCTATCAAGCAGGAGTTTAATTTTCCCCATAGCGCTTCATTGATCGTGTACTCTTGAGTGTAGCTCGGGCTGAGAACGACGCAGCCATGGGAAAGTTGACAGTTAAGCCTATCTAGTGACAGCCCATCATAGGCTAGCTGGGTGATCTTGCAACTTGTATCATGTCGGAGTTTGATTTTCCCCATAGGGTTTCATTGATCGTGTATTCTTGAGTGTAGCTCTGGCTGAGAAGGTCGCAGCCATGGGAAAGTTGACAGTTAAGCCTATCTAGTGACAGCCCATCATAGGCTAGCTGGGTGATCTTGCAACTTGTATCATGTCGGAGTTTGATTTTCCCCATAGGGTTTCATTGATCGTGTATTCTTGAGTGTAGCTCTGGCTGAGAAGGTCGCAGCCATGGGAAAGTTGACAGTTAAGCCTATCTAGTGACAGCCCATCATAGGCTAGCTGGGTGATCTTGCAACTTGTATCATGCCGGAGTTGGATTTTCCCCATAGGGTTTCATTTATCGTTTACTCGGCAACTTCTATCAAGCAGGAGTTTAATTTTCCCCGTAGCGCTTCATTGATCGTGTACTCTTGAGTGTAGCTCGGGCTGAGAACGACGCAGCCATGGGAAAGTTGACAGTTAAGCCTATCTAGTGACAGCCCATCATAGGCTAGCTGGGTGATCTTGCAACTTGTATCATGTCGGAGTTTGATTTTCCCCATAGGGTTTCATTGATCGTGTATTCTTGAGTGTAGCTCTGGCTGAGAAGGTCGCAGCCATGGGAAAGTTGACAGTTAAGCCTATCTAGTGACAGCCCATCATAGGCTAGCTGGGTGATCTTGCAACTTGTATCATGTCGGAGTTTGATTTTCCCCATAGGGTTTCATTGATCGTGTATTCTTGAGTGTAGCTCTGGCTGAGAAGGTCGCAGCCATGGGAAAGTTGACAGTTAAGCCTATCTAGTGACAGCCCATCATAGGCTAGCTGGGTGATCTTGCAACTTGTATCATGTCGGAGTTTGATTTTCCCCATAGGGGTTTCATTGATCGTGTATTCTTGAGTGTAGCTCTGGCTGAGAAGGTCCCAGCCATGGGAAAGTTGACAGTTAAGCCTATCTAGTGACAGCCCATCATAGGCTAGCTGGGTGATCTTGCAACTTGTATCATGCCGGAGTTGGATTTTCCCCATAGAGTTTCATTGATCGTTTACTCGGCAACTTCTATCAAGCAGGAGTTTAATTTTCCCCATAGCGCTTCATTGATCGTGTACTCTTGAGTGTAGCTCGGGCTGAGAACGACGCAGCCATGGGAAAGTTGACAGTTAAGCCTATCTAGTGACAGCCCATCATAGGCTAGCTGGGTGATCTTGCAACTTGTATCATGTCGGAGTTTGATTTTCCCCATAGGGTTTCATTGATCGTGTATTCTTGAGTGTAGCTCTGGCTGAGAAGGTCCCAGCCATGGGAAAGTTGACAGTTAAGCCTATCTAGTGACAGCCCATCATAGGCTAGCTGGGTGATCTTGCAACTTGTATCATGCCGGAGATGGATTTTCCCCATAGAGTTTCATTGATCGTTTACTCGGCAACTTCTATCAAGCAGGAGTTTAATTTTCCCCATAGCGCTTCATTGATCGTGTACTCTTGAGTGTAGCTCGGGCTGAGAACGACGCAGCCATGGGAAAGTTGACAGTTAAGCCTATCTAGTGACAGCCCATCATAGGCTAGCTGGGTGATCTTGCAACTTGTATCATGTCGGAGTTTGATTTTCCCCATAGGGTTTCATTGATCGTGTATTCTTGAGTGTAGCTCTGTCTGAGAAGGTCGCAGCCATGGGAAAGTTGACAGTTAAGCCTATCTAGTGACAGCCCATCATAGGCTAGCTGGGTGATCTTGCAACTTGTATCATGTCGGAGTTTGATTTTCCCCATAGGGTTTCATTGATCGTGTATTCTTGAGTGTAGCTCTGGCTGAGAAGGTCGCAGCCATGGGAAAGTTGACAGTTAAGCCTATCTAGTGACAGCCCATCATAGGCTAGCTGGGTGATCTTGCAACTTGTATCATGCCGGAGTTGGATTTTCCCCATAGAGTTTCATTGATCGTTTACTCGGCAACTTCTATCAAGCAGGAGTTTAATTTTCCCCATAGCGCTTCATTGATCGTGTACTCTTGAGTGTAGCTCGGGCTGAGAACGACGCAGCCATGGGAAAGTTGACAGTTAAGCATATCTAGTGACAGCCCATCATAGGCTAGCTGGGTGATCTTGCAACTTGTATCATGTCGGAGTTTGATTTTCCCA